>NC_133659.1:313209738-313312629 GCF_037893015.1 Macrotis lagotis | reverse complement strand
ATCAAGCCCTGATTTATGGTGTTTTCTGATTTCTGAGGTGTAAATAGCTCACACTGAAAATTTAACAACCATTGGTTCTCTGTAAATGGAGTCAAGGTGGTCCAGCATATCTCTAGTTTATGATACAATATATTACAATGCCATCATTACAATAAAATTCAGATCAGTCTCTCATCTGAAGAGAGAATTAAGTATGACATGACTTATGTGGGCCATCTTTCATTGTTATTTTCTATACTGAAAATACCCCAGGTCTAGATATCCACTCTGACCCTCTCCCCTGAGTTTCTCTCCCAAATCACCAGTTGCTTAGTATACATCCCCCAAATGAATGACCCACAGACATCATAAATTCAGCATTTCTGAAGCTAAATTCATACCTCCTTGATCTCTCTGACATCTAGCCCCTTCTCTCCATATACTAGCTACTACCTGATTTCAATCCCCTCTCCTCTTAGACTATTACCACAGTCTCTCCCCACTCCAGTCTACCCTTCACTCTCCTGCCATAGTTTGTCTATAATTGTCATTATCTTATTTAGTTAATTCTGGTGGCCATCTATGGACTCTACTGTTGGCCCACTCAACACATATGTGTGTTTCTCATCATGTCCTCAATTGGGGTCATCTTGTTTTTGCTTATATGTTTCTTTGATGATATTCTTTACTCCTTCCACTAGTATCTTTGCCAAGAAAATCCAGATTGGTGTCTCAAGGAGTTAATGACAACATATGACAACAACATAGCTAATAACATGTGTTAACTAGATGCTGGGGGGGTCAGAGAAAGGCAGAAAACAATCCTTGCCTTCAAGGGGTCACATTCAAATAGAGAAGAAAATTGCAAACTCTATCTTTAGGCAGATTGGTGGTGATCTCAGAGATAAGGCACTCTCAGAAATAGTAAACTGGGAAAGGAAGGAAGGCTTTAAACTGGAAAAAAAAAGTCAATTATTACTTCATTAACTCAATGATGTAATGAGCTTTGATAGTATTTGTCAACCAACCTGTAATTCCGTGAGGGCAGGGACTCTTATCTTGCCCCAATTCTGCAGCTAGTCCAAAGTTTGGGAATCTTCCATTAGATTGTAAACTCCTCAAGAGTTGAGACTGGCTTTGTCTCTTCAGAGCTTAGTGTAGTTTCTGTAATAGAGCAGGTGCTTATTAAATGCTTTTTGTCTCGACTTTTTGGTTAAATTGCTGAGTTTGTTAGTCAACCTTCTAAAAACCTTACTTATGCCTCCTTGGATCTCATTTTCTTCTGTAAAATGGGGGAAGGAAGGGTAGGTCCCTCCTAGCTTTCTAGCTATGATCCTGTAGTCAAAACAAGGTTCTCTTAGAATAAAATCAGTATTAGCAGTCCATGTGGTTGTCTCTCCACTGGGTGACACTGTTGATTCATTTAAAATAAGCAGGAGTCCTTGCAGAAGCTATGTCCCTAAGAGGCAAGAAAGTTGTACGATGGCCTTTTAGGGGGCTCAGGAGGCAGCTCAGTCTTTCTTTGCCAAGCATTGGGTCAGGGATAATAGCAGTTCTACTCTTTCTTCATCTTTCAAGGGAAAATACAACCTCTGTCTTGACTCCAGAACCAGCTGTGTTCTTGTGAAGTCAATACAGGTTTCCTGGGGCAAAGCAAAGCAGAGATCTGGGAGTGGGGGGAAGAAGGGACCTTACAGATAGTAAAATTTTGTTTTATATTTGAGGAATCTAAGGTCCAGACAGGGGGAAGGACAATTAGGTCACCGGGTTTTAGACTTGGAAGAGTCTTAGAGAGAAGGTTTTGATAGTTTACATTTGAGTAAACTGAGATTCAGAAAGGGAAAGGACATTTGGGTACAGGATTTTAGACCTGGAAGGTCTTTCGAGAGAAGGTTTTTTAATAGTTTACATTAAGTAAACTGAGGTCCAGAGAAGAGATGAACAATTGGGACCCAGAATTTTAGAACTAGAAGGCTTTTGGAGATAAGGTTTCAATATTTTACATTTGAGTAAAATGTCCAGAGGATGGTCCAGAGAGGGAAAGACAGTTGGGTTTTAGACCTGGAAGACCCCTAGAGATAAGAGTCCAGATTCATTATTTTATAGGAAACTGAGACCCAGAGAGGTATCTCAAAGCTGCTAACAGCCAAATTTTTTCTTTGCCTTTTCCCCTTTCCAAATTATTCAATTAAAGCAAAAGTTAGAGAGGAAGACCATGCCACTTCATTAGTATAAGGAATTAGCTCTTAGATGAATCCTGATCTGCCAGTACAAGCTTGGCCATTCGGAATCTCAAGGACTTGCCAAGAACACTGAAGAGGGTAAATAACTTTATTCAGGGTCAGTCAGTTGGAAAATAGCAAGGGAGAAGAGAAAGAATCGGCACTCAGAACTTCCTGACTCAGGGTAGCTTACTATTCCCTAATACCATGATTCTAGAAAGTTCAGTGAATAGAGCTCTGGGCCTGGTGTCAGGAGGATCTGAGTTCAGATCCCACCTCAGACACTTAATAATTGCCTAATTGTGTCACTTAACCCCATTGCCTTGCAACACCGCCTCCATCCCAACCAACCAAACAAACAAACAAAAAAAAGATCAGAGAAACCTGAGGAGGAAAAAGGGAGTTTTTGTGAAAAATAAATAAAGCTGAGTTTTCCCCCCTGCATGTCCCCTATGCCTTTAATATTTTCCCTCCCCATCTTCCCCTCTGGCTTCCTTCAAGTCCCAGCTAAAATCCCCCTTCTCTGAGAAGTCCTTCCCAATATCTTCCCTTTAAAATGATTATCTCCATTTTGTCCTGTGTATAGATTGTGCTTAGTTATTGGCACATTGTCTCCACCATTAGACTGTTAGCTCCTTGAAGGCAGGGATTGCCTTTTACCTTTTTTTTTTTGGTATCCTCCACACTTAGCAGAGTGTCTGATACATGAGGATAAGTTCCTGTTATTTGTCCTTCATTTTCTTTTTTTTCTTTTTTAAAGAAAGATTTTATTTATTTTGAGTTTTATAATCCCCTCCATTCTTGCTTCTCTCCCCCCACTCCCCACAGAAGGCATTCTGTTAGTCTTTACATTGTTTCCATAGTATACATTGATCTCAGTTGAATGTGATGACAGAGAAATCATATCCTTAAGGAAGAAAAATAAAGTATGAGATAGTAAAATTACATAATAAGATAGTGGTTTCCCCCCCCTAATTTAATGGTAATAGTCTTTGGTCTTTGTTCAAAGTTCATGATTCTTTGTCTGGATACACATGGTATTCTCCATTGCAGACAGCTCAAAATTGTCCCTGGCTGTTGTACTGAAGGCATGAGCAAGTCCATCAAGGATGATCATCACCCCCATGTTGCTGTTAGGGTGGACACTGTTCTTCTGGCTCTGCTCATCTCACTCAGCATCAGTTCATGCAACTCCCTCCAGGCTCCCCTGAATTCCCATCCCTCCTGGTTTCTAATAGAACAATAGTGTTCCACGACATACATATACGGCAGTTTGCTAAGCGATTCCCCAATTGAATTGGCCTTCATTTTCAAAGAGGACCAGGATATCAGGAAGGTGATGCCACAACAAGCACATGAATTAGATGAATGAGGGGACTGTGCTAAGTCACCAGCCTCACTTTCTCCTCCAGAGCCATCTGGGACCAGTGGTCAGATACAGATCAGGATGACTGGAGATGACCTAGGATGCAGTGGGAGATGTTGGCCTTTTTTAAGCTTAATAACTTCTCATTGACTTAATTGACTTATTATGATAGGATTTTTAAAAAGTTACTCCACTGCCCTTGGGATCAATTAATCCTTTAAGGGTCTACAGCTTTTAGGGGGCAGCTAGGTGGCACAGTGGATAAAGCACCAGCCCTGGAGTCAGGAAAACCTGGGTTCAAATCCGGTCTCTGACACTTAATTACGTAGCTGTGTGGCCTTGGGCAAGCCACTTAACCCTGTTTGACTTGCAAAAAAAAAAAAACAACTAAAAAAAAAAGAGTCTACAGCTTTTAAAATATGAATGGGGGCAGCTTGGTGGCCTAGTGGATAGCACACCAACCTGGGAGACAGGAGGATGGAGTTCAAATTTGACCTCAAACACTTGATATTTACTAGCTATATGACTTTGGGTAACTCACTTAACCCCATTATCCTCCAAAATAAAAAATCCAAACAAATGTCAAAAAGTGATTTAAAAGATACGAATGTATTTAGCTATTTATATGTGCTAGAAATATGTAGCTATTATAGAATATATTTGAATATATTTAAAGTACAATGGGATATCATGTTTAGAATGTTGGTCTCAGATTCAGGAAGATGAGGATTCTCATCCTGCCTCTGACATTAGCTTTGTGAGTATGGGTGAAATATTTAAGTTCCTTCAACCTCAGTTTCCTCATCTATTGAATAGAGTTATATCATAGCTACCTCTCAGAGATGATATGAGATAATGTATGCATAGAATTTTCAAACTCTAAAGTACTGTTTAAGGTTTGCTATTATTATAGGGTGAATGTCTTGCCCAGTCTGGAGTCCAGATTGGTTCTAGCTTGGGGAATGACCCTTCCAAACTACAGAGAATCAGTTTTCTCTTCTGCTTCCGTGAAGTAGCAGGGTCTGAAAAAAAAATTATGATTGCCTAAGATGTTTTGATTTATTGCATTATGAGACCAGATTTCTATTGGGAAAATGAAACTAAGGCAATTATTGAGACCATTTAGGTTCAGCTTGCCCACTTTCAACTGAATTTTCCAGATGTCTCTGGCTCCAAATTACATTTAAGGTGTATTGAATGATGCTGGCTAATGAATTATAAAACCTCAGCATAGTGCAGCCAGAAAAGGCCTCTGGGAAGGGAAGAAAAACTGAATTCAGCTCCAGTTCCCATTTGTAGTAACTGCTTAACTGTAGACAAGCCACTGAAGTATGCTGAACCTCAGTTTCTCCATCCATAAAACAGGGCCAATTAGAAATAATTGCTCTATTTACCTTACAAGGTTGTCATTACTTAGTCCACAAGCATTTTTTTTTTAGGTTTTTGCAAGGCTATGGGGTTAAGTGGCTTGCCCAAGGCCACACAGCTAGGCAATTATGAAGTGTCTGAGGTAAGATTTGAACTCAGGTCCTCCTGACTCCAGGGCCGGTGCTCTATCCACTGCACCACCTAGCCACCCCTCCACAAGCATTTCTTAACTATCTCCTCTGTGCCAGGTGCTTGCTACACACTGGGCAAACCAAGAAAGGGGGAAAAACAATCAGATCCTACTCTCAAGAAGCTTACAATCTCCAGATATATACAGAACAGGGTACAAACCACTAGATACATATGAGACATATACAGAACAACATACAAACTAGAGACACACTCGATATCTATAGAACAAGATACAAACAATTATATATATATATACATATATACAAGATTGATACAGAACAACATGCAAACAATTGGGTGCATAATATATATAGAACAAGATATAGACAGCTAGATGCATATATATATATACATAACATATATACCTATAAAACTAGTCACACATATATACATATAAACAATAGATATACACACATGCACACATACATACACAACATATATAAAACAATTAGACACAAATATACACACATATATATACAGCATATATAAACAACTAGACACACATACACATACATACAACATATATGCATACATAAACAACTAGATACACACACATACAACATATATACATATATAAACAACTAGATACACAACACACATGTATGTACATGTATAACATGTGCACATATAAAGAACTAGATACACATATACATACACATATACAACATATATGTATATATAAACAACTAGATACATATACATACAACAAATATACATGTGTATGTATATACAACATATGTGCATATAAAACAACTAGATACATATACACATATATACATGTACAGAACAAGATACAAACCACTAGATACTTATGAGATCTATATACAGAGCAACATACAAGTAGATATACATTTGATATCACAGAACAAGATACAAACCACTAGATACACACAAGATAAATGCAGAACATACCAACAGCTAGATACATACTCTCTATGTAGACCAAGATACATATAACTAGCTACATATGAGATAATTACAGAACAAGATATAAATAACTGGATACATATAAGATTAGTGAGTGATGATGTTTGCCCTTCAGTTTTTGAAGAGATCATGACATCAGGGAGGTCATATCGTGACTAGCACGTGAACTGGATTTAAGTGAGAAGGGCTGTGCAGTGATTAGCCTGACTTTCTCTTCTGGAGCCATCTGGGTCCAGTGGGCAGATATGGATCAGGACAACTAGAGATGGCAATCAGGGTTAAGTGACTTGCTCAAGGTCACACAGCTAGTAAGTGTGTGAGGGTGCATTTGAACTTAGGTCCTCCTGACTTCAGGGTTGGTGCTCTACCTACTTCGCCATCTAGATACATACAAGATATATACAGAATGATATATACATATATATGCATATATATATATATATCTCCTCTATATAAATGGGATATATATAGTTCTATATATATTCTATATAAATAGGATATATACAGTTTTATATATATTATATATATATATATATATGATATATACAGAATGATATATAAATAAGATACATTCAAGATGTGAGGAAAGTGCTAGTAATGGGAATTATTAACAAGAGGAATTGAAGGGCTCATTTATTCCCCGTCCTGTTACAAATCAGTTATATTTGCAGCTACTTGCCAAATTCAATAGAAAGTGTTTGGCATCATCTCCCTGTGCTTTCCAATTTAACAAAGGAAGCTTTCTAATGCCTCATCTCATATAATCTTCATAGCCCTGTGAGGTAAGGCAGGAAGGTATTATCCTCCTTTTATAGATGAGAAACAGACTCAGCAATAAAACAATCTAACAGATATTTATTAAGCATCAACCATATGCAAGTTACTGTGCGAGGTGCTGAGGATACAAAGCAAAGTAGAAAAATCTCCCTGTCCTCAAGAAACTGACTTGCCCCAGGTTAGGTGGTGCAGTAAGAGTTAAACTTAAATGCCTCATTACAAATCCAGTACTACCCACTCTCATAGGAACTGTGATGCCAGAATGTGATACCATGAAGAAATACATTTATTTATAATGAGTGGGTAAAATTTAGTTGCTTATATGTGTATCAAAACAGCTCTGGCCTTTTATAAAAGGTTGCTGAGTCTAGGGGAGGGGTGGTGATGATGAAGGGCGCCTCAGTGGGAGTCAAAAGTGACAGACCCAATGACAATATATAACTTCTCTTTAATGGCCAAGGGGAGAGAAGAGGGCAGAGGCAGGAGAGGTGACTGAAGGCTTCTCTGAGAGAGAATTGCTTCCTGGAGGCCAGGTGAATTCCAAACCTTGTGACTTTTAGTAATGTGATTGGCGGTAAAGTCAGTCACTTGTCTGATCTGCAAACACTGGGACTTGGTTTAAAACAACTCAGAATAACCAGAAATGAGAAGAATCACAAAAGAGCAGTTTTGAGTTGAGAAAAGAGCATACTTTTTAGGCAACAGTGGATCTATGGACTTGGAGGCAGGAAACTCTTGAGGTCAAATCCAGCCTTGGACATTTACTAGCTAGAGGACTCTGGTTAAGTCACTGAACTTTTGTCTGATTCACCTATAAAATGTATATAATAATGGTACCTATCACTCGGTTATTGTTTTCTGTGACCTTGGATAATTCACTCTCTGAGGTTTTCTAAGCCTCATCAACTACTAAATCTCATTGTTAGTAGAGGGATTTCTAATGCCAGGTTTTCCCCAAGTTGACAAAATCATAGGTCTTTGAGTATTCATATTAATTTGTGTTTATTTATATTGGGATTGTGGTTTTATTGGTGTAAGAAAATTTCTATCAAATCAGAACTGTTTCTGTTCTGAAATTTATAGTTCACAGAGTGGTCTGAGGTAGTGTTGAAATTGAAATAAGGCCAATAAACCATACTTGACTTCCTGAAGCCATAAATTGGTCTATATTAATATTAGTTATGCTTTATTACATTTTTATTTATCTTATTTAATATTTCCCAATTACATTTTTAAAAGTATATAATTATAATTTATTTTAACATTAAAAAAAATTTTGAGTTCCAAACTCTCTCTCTTCCAATTACATTTTTTTTTTTTTTAGGTTTTTGCAAGGTAAATGGGGTTAAGTGGCTTGCCCAAGATCACACAGCTAGGTCATTATTAAGTATCTGAGACTGGATTTGAACCCAGGTACTCCTGACTCTAGGGCCAGTGCTTTATCCACTGCACCACCTAGCCGCCCCTTCCAATTACATTTTAATCTAGTTCAGGCTGATAGTGTTATAGGCAGTATGCTGCCCTCCACAATGTATGGATTACCTCTGACCTAGAACACTAGGAGGGTAAGTGACTCGTCCAGGGTCACATAGCCAGTACTTATAAGAGGCATGATTTTTCTGGGATCCAAGCTAGCTTATTATCCATTACAACACATGGTCAATCCCTTTTTCAAATTCTCTCTCTCTCTCTCTCTCTCTCTCTCTCTCTCTCTCTCTCTCTGGCTATTTTTGTCTCTTTTTTTATCTTTGTGTCCCCGTTTTTTCTCTCTTTTTATATATGTTATTCCCAAAGTCTTGGTATAGTTTAAGCTATTTAATTTTATAACATGAGTGTGGCCTTTCCCTAGTAGGGTCTATGTTAAACTCTTGGGCCCACAGGTACCTCTCTGGTAAGGATGGATCAAAAGTATCTGCCAGCTCTTGGACTGTCTGGGTCTGAAGTGCCTCATTTGTGAAATGAAGACTTGAAATTAAATGATCTTTCTGGTCCTTCCATTTCTGAATCCTTTGATTCTGGGCTGGGAATTTTCCTCTGCTCCCTGAATAGTTCTCTGATGTTTAGCAATAGTGAACAAAGGACTTTAGAAAAGAAACAGGGAAAGTCCTGCTCTTTCTAGCTTGTCCCTAACTCTGGTATGGGAATGTTTAGATGTTGCTCCCTCTCCTTGGGCCTTATCTTTGTTGGACAGACACACTGTGCCCCTGCCTGGAGCTGAAATTATGGCCACAGGGAGTGTTAGTGTCTGAGAGATTTTTAGACATATAAAGGGGTCCAAATATAGCAGAGGTATTTAGGAGGAATGCTGTTGTCTAAAAAAGCTGGCAGCCCTCTTGAATCATCAAAGGAGGGAGGATTTGAGGCCAACAGAAACTAGAGAGACTGCAGCAGTCATTGTCAGTCAATCAGCATGCACTTATTAGGCACCTTGTGCTAGGCCCTGGGGACGGGAAGACAAGAACAAGTGATCTTTGTGTCCTGGGTGTTTCCATTCTATGGATGATGATGATGTTTGTCCTTTGTTTTTCCAAGAAGACTAGTATATCAGGGAGGTGATGCCATGACATTGGATTTGAGTGAGGGGTTGCTTTGCTAAGTCACCAACCACACTTTTTCCTCTGGAGTCATCTGGTCCAGTGGCCAGATATGGATCAGAATGACTGGAAATGGCTCTTGATGTGAGGCGATCCGGATTAAGTGATTTGCCAAAGATCAAGTGTCTAAGGCTGAATTTGAACTCAGGTCCTCTTTATTTTAGGATTGGAGCTCTACCCACTGTCCCATTGATAGTAAACATGTATAAATGCACCAGACAGTTCTTGGGATTTCCAAGGCATTTTAAATCACTGGATTAGAACATGGCACCAATGAGATCAAGGCGGATCCCTCCATTGGGCCAGTCAACTTTCTTTATTGAATTTAATTCAATAAGTAATAAGCATTTGAATGTGCTGAGGGTACAAAAAAAGTTCTCCTCAGAGAACTTACATTCTAATAGAGAAAACCAAAACGGACACATTTAAGTAGATACCAAATATACCACAAAGTATACAACAAATCTATAAGGAAAAATGCAACAATAAAATAATCAGAAAGCACTTACTAAGTATTTTTTATTTATGGATTAAGTGACTTGACCAAGGTCACACAGCTAGGCAACGATTAAGTGTCTGAGGCTGGATTTGAACTTAGGTCTTCCTGACTCCAGGGCTGGTGCTCTATCCACTGTGCCACCTAGCCACCCTGAGATTATTTACTTACATTATCCCTATTTCACAAATAGGGAAACTGAGGCAAACAGAGATTAAGTGACTTATTTGGGGTATTAGTAATTTTTGGAGATTGAATTTGAACTCAGGACTTCCTGACTCCAGGTTTGACCCTCTATTGACTGCACTACCTAACTGCCTCCTTTGTAAGATATCAGGAAGAAAGTCAATTTATTCCCCTATAATTTTGTGTATATCCATCTTTGTGTGTGTGTGTGTGTGTGTGTGTGTGTGTGTGTGTGTACCCTTTCTCTGACCTGCAATTCTGACTTTTATCAGATTTTTAAAAATCTAAACTTTAGAAAAATAGAACTGTTGTTTGTGACCCCAAGTTGAAAAGGGTCATTATTAATTTTTCCAAAGGTCAACATACACATCCTTCCTACAACTGCTATTTTGGAGTGCGTTGTTGAAACTGAACAAGGGAGTAAAGGCCAGGGAAAGAAAATTGTTGGAAATATTTCCATAAGCCATTATCATTCATCAAAGGCAATGGGCTGCTTTGTGTTGGCAGAGGCATGTTTACAAAACTCTATAAACAAAACTCTAAAGGCTTCTGATCAGACATTGTCCTGCTGCTGCCCTGGCAATTGCCTTTCTATGACCATAGAATGTATTTCCTGTCCTTTGGCTCCAGCTCCCTGAGATCTGCCACCATTTAGTGTCTGTGATTATTGGTGACAAAGAGTCACATGTCAATACCATTGGTCTTTAAAGTTTTTTTTTAGGTTTTTTTGCAAGGCAATGGGGTTAAGTGACTTGCCCAAGGCCACACAGCTAGGCAATTATTAAGTGTCTGAGGTTGGATTTGAACTCAGGTACTCCTGACTCCAGGGTGGGTGTTGTATCCACTGCACAACCTAGCCGCCCCAGTCGTCCAGAGTTATTAAAGATCCTTGGTGAGACAAAAGTCAAGATGATTGTAGATGGAGTGGACGACTTTGAAATTAGGTCAACCTCGGTGTGCCTTAGTCCACTGGAAAAGAAAATGGCAAACCCACTCAGTATCTGCCAAGAAAACTCCAGGGATGGTATTGTTATGCTGTCAGACACAACTGAACAACAATTTCAGTATAATTCCTCCAAGATAGTTAGTACTCTTGCTGGCTCTATTCAGACCTTTGATTTCATTGGTGTAAAGAACTCCCAATGAAGAAACTTCCTCCAGGACTCTTCTAGTCTTAGAAACTTGCCTGGGGACTCGACATGGGGAGGTACTGGTGCGTCTGAGGCCTGACTGGCCCGTAGTCCTTGCTGACTCTGAAGCGACCCTCTCTCCCCTGCCACACTGTCTCTTTGATTAGAACTCAAGATTAAGAGAACAGACTCATATCCATTGGCACTGACTCGAATTAGATGCTCAGGCAATTGTGAATAGAACTAGGTTTGATGAATACAAATTAGGAAAAGATTTTGCCCGGGAGACTTCTGAGACCCTTCTAAGAGTGCCGAACCCTCCTGCCATTCGGTCTTCCTTCAGGGTTGTTATTCTTTTCTTGTAGTTTTCCAGGGGCTTGTTAATCTTAGAGCCTCCCCTCTGAGAGTGCCGCTAATTTATCATATGTATTATATCCTGGGCAGGAAAGAAATAAAGATCTATATGTGGGAGAAAGCAGCAATGTACAATTACAATATACATGTTCGTGTATACGTGTTACATTAGACATGGGAGTTACATGGGATACATGTGATCATATTTACATACACACATATACACAAACTAGTAAGCAAGTCAGATTGTGTGTGTGTGTGTATATGTATATACACACACACACACACACACACACACACACACATATATATATATATATCTGACCAGAGCAAAAAAAAAACCCCAACCAAACAACCCAAAACTCAACCATTCTTAATCTCCTTAAAAACTGGTTAAAAACGGGGTGGCACAGTGGACAGAGCACCAGCCCTGGAGTCAGGAAGACCTGAGTTCAAATCCGGCCTCAGACACTTAACAATGACCTAGCTGTGTGGCCTTGGGCAGGTCACTTCACCCCATTTGCCTTGCAAAAACTAAAAACAACAACAACAGCAACAACACTGGTTAAAAACCTGGTATTGAAAGCCTAGGGGCAGCTAGGTAGCATGGTGGGTAGAGCACTGGCCCTGGAGTCCGGAGGACCTGAGTTCAAATCTAACCTCAGCTACTAGCTACGTGACCTTAACCCCAATTGCTGACAGGAAAAAAAAGAAAGTCTATTCTTCTAAGCCAACAAATATTAAGTATTTACTATTATAGCTGATGGAGCTCACAATCTAATGAGGAAGCTAATGTAATGACAATTATGTACAAAGACAAGATAAGATACTGATCCGTGTATGTATGTAAATGTAGCACAATACATAAAGGATATAGAGGAGAGGAGCTATAGGATACACCCAGGCATATAATATAAATATAAACATGTGTGCATATACATTCTCTGTCTCTGTCTCTGTCTCTGTCTCTGTCTCTGTCTCTGTCTCTGTCTCTGTCTCTGTCTCTGTCTCTGTCTCTGTCTCTATCATCTCTATGTGTATATATGACTAGAAGAGTCCTGGAGGAAGTTTCTTCATTGGGAGTTCTTTACACCAATGAAATCAAAGGTCTGAATAGAGCCAGCAAGAGTACTAACTATCTTGGAGGAATTATACTGAAATTGTTGTTCAGTTGTGTCTGACAGCATAACAATACCATCCCTGGAGTTTTCTTGGTAGATACTGAGTGGGTTTGCCATTTTCTTTTCCAGTGGACTAAGGCACACCGAGGTCGACCTAATTTCAAAGTCGTCCACTCCATCCACAATATATTCGTATATAGAATATATGTCCTATATAGGATCCACACAGGTGTATGTGAAATGTGTATGTATATAGAATAATGTCCTGTATAGGAGGTACCCATGTGTATATTATATGTCTAAATAGCCTATATATGATACACAAAGGTAAATATTTTACATATATATATCTATATCTATCTATCTATCTATCTATCTATCTATCTATCTATCTATCTATCTATCTATCTATATCTCCTAGATGGAATATGTCCTATATAGGATCCATACAGGTATATATGAAATGTGTATGTATATATCCTCTAAGAATCATGTCCTGTATAGGATAATCACATGTATATTATATGTATAAATAGCCTATATATGATACACAAAGGTAAATATTTAATGTATATATATCCTAGATGGAATATGTCCTATATAGGATTCGCACAGGTGTATATTAAATGTTTATGTATATATCCTATATAGAATACATGTCCTGTATAGCATGCACCCATGCATCTATTATATGTCTAAATATCCTATATATGATACACAAAGGTAAATATTATATATATATATGTATATACATACATATACATATACACATACACACACATGCACGCACGTGTGCACACACACACACACATATCCTAGATGGAATATGTCCTATATAGGATCCACACAGGTGTATATGAAATGGGTATGTATATATTGTATAAGAATAATGTCCTATATAGGATGCACCCACATGTATATTATATGTCTAAATATCCTATATAGGATACACAAAGGTAAATATCATATATATATATATATGTATATGTATATAATAGAATACACACATACATATGTATATCCTAGATGGAATATGTCCTGTATAGGATGCACACAGGTATTTTGTATACATATCTTCACACACAGAATCACATCTATATAGAATATGTGTTTAGTATAGAGATGTGCCCTATATAGAATAAAAACATGTAGGTATATCATGTGCATTTATACATCCATATACATGTGCATATATGGACAGATATATAAACATATTATATAAGGTAGAACATACACATAAAGATATATAATACACACACATACACAGGATATATTTTTCCTATAAATGTATTTGTATTAATATGTGTGTGTGTATGTGTGTGTGTGTGTGTGTGTGTGTGTGTGTACTTATCCTATAAAGGAGAGATATCCTAAATAGGATTTATTATATCCTATTAGAATTAGACATATATTATGCACAAAGCATATATTATTGTAATAAATTTATGTTAGCTTAATGCATATAACTATAAATACATTAAACAGAAATAAAGTGAACTTGCCTTCACAGTGCCCTGAAATCAGGAAAACTCCATCTTCCTGAGTTTAAATCCAGCCTCTCACAACTACTAGCTAAGTCACCCTGGGCAAGTCACTTAATCCTGTTTGCCCCAGTTTCCCCATCTTTAAGATGAACTACATAGAGAAGGAAAAGGCAAACCATTCCGGTATCTTTGCCAAGAAAACCCCAAATGGAGTTATGAAGAGTCAGACACAACTGAAAACAACTCAATAGAACAAAACCATAACAGAACAAACCCTCAAGTTAGCTTCCCCTGGGCACTCTGCCAGCTCTCTCACATTTGAGGACCTTTTATTAATTAAGAGTAGTAATGAAAAAAAATAGTAATGAAAAATGGATTACAAAGGCATCCACCATAATAGAGTGGCTAGAATATGGTCACCACCCCAGTTATTTCTAAAACGGAGGCATCAAATCCAGGTTTTGTCACAGAGCATATGAACCAGATCCCAAGAGCTAGAAATAACCTTTCAGATTGAAAATAGTCATCTGAGAACCACTATTCTTTTTGGTCCTGCCATCAACATTTAACATTTGTCTATTTGTCTTTTTACGTTTCATTTAACAGGATGTATCTGGAATTAATATTAATAGGTCGATGGGGAAGAGGCTTTTTTCCTCACCTTCCAAGAAATGTGTCTTTGCTATAGGTTTAGAGCTGGAAGAGATTCTTTCTTATTCTATATGCTATATTATTTTTTAAGATGAGGAAACAGCCTAGGTTCCTTTCTCAGGATTACACATATAGTCAAAATTTGAACCCAGATCTGAGGACTCCAAATCCATCTGCCACACAGAACTTCTAGATCAGAGCTTCTTAACTTGGGATCCATGACTTTGTTTAAAAAATTTCTTTAGGATAATTGGCTTTCAACTTAACTGATTTCCTTTCTATGTATTTTGTAGGTATTTGCAGTCTGTTTTTTGTATATATTTGGACGTACTTGTAGTTTGTATTTACAAACATTGGGCCACTAGGTGGCACCAGAATGCTGAGTTGCCAATTTGGAGTCAGGAAAGTTTATCTTCCTGAGTTCAAATCCAGCCTCAGGCACTTGCTAGCTGTGTGACCCTGGGCAAGTCACTTAACCCTGTTTGCCTCAGTTTTCGCATCTATAAAGTGAGCTAGAGAGAAAAAAATGGCAAAACATTTCAGGATCTTTGCCAAGAAAACCCCCAAAAAGGGTCAAAAAGAGTAAGACACAACTGAACAACATTTTTAAAAACATTCTGAAAAGTGGTCCATAGATTTTCACCAGATTGCCATAAAGAAGGCTAAAAGCCTCTGCTCTAGATGGATATCCTCACTCACCTAAAGAGTGAATGAAAGGGGGCGGCTAGGTGGCACAGTGGATAGAGCATTGGCCCTGGAGTCAGGAGTACTAAGTTCAAATCCAGTCACCTAGCTGTGTGGCCTTGGCAAGCCACTTAACCCCATTGCCTTGCAAAAACCTAAAAAAAAAAGAGTGAATGGAATAGGAAAGACATAGATTCAAATCCTGCTTTTGACACCAACTTAGTGGCATTATCCTGAGAAAGTTACTTAGGAATTCTCAGTACCTAGACAACTTTCTAGGGCAATAAATGGACAAAGTATGCGAATGGGAAGTTTTTCTCAGATGAAATCACAGACCAACACCAAAAATAGCACCCCAAATCTCACCTGAAAGTATGGAGATGAGAAAGGTGAAGAAACTTTTTTGACCAGAAAGTCAAGAATACTTCTTTGCCTGAAAGCACTGGGTCAGTTCCTTCTCTCAGGAAATATAATAGACACAGATTAAGTTACTTTGCATTCCCCCTGGATGAATAATTCAAAACTGCACCATATTCTAATGTTCCCTCCCACTTGGTGTGTCTACATGGAAATGCATGGCTTTATTTGGAATGGATTTCAAAACCTTCTAAAAGTTATCCACTTCAAAGGATTGGTGCAGCTTCTCAGAAGTCTACTGCAATCAATCAAGAAATTTTGCTGTGTATCAGGCCCTATGATAGTCCTTGGCTTGCACTGCAGGCATGAGTTTTAAATATATTTCATTTTCACATACAAGACACATAAAATTATAGCTCTTACTAGAGCTGGGATGGAGTCACTGCTATTTTACTTTTTGATTTGTCTTTCTAAGTGGCTTCGAAGTGGCAAGTCACTTAACCCCATTTGCCTTGCAAAAAAAAACCCTACAAAAAAAGAACACTTACATAAAATGAGTGAAAAAACCCTTATCTTAAGGGTTTACTAAGCAGTGTGCTAAGCCCTGGGGACCCAGATGTAAAAACAAGAGACATTTGCTGCCTATAAGGAGTGAGAAAGGATATATAGAGAAATAGTGGCCAGGGATGGGTCATTTTAGTTTGGAAAGTGAATAGAGGTGATGTATCTGGAAACAAAGAAAAATAACAGCATCCCAAAAGTTTTTAGGAGGGTTGATTAATTAGTCTAGTAGTTTTCCACGTTCCTAGATTATTTTTGGAGATTTTCTAGCTAAAGCAGGATGTTCCCCTCATCTCTGTTGCAAGCTAATTCAAGTCAAACATTTTTTTAGGTTTTTTTTTGGTCAAGGCAATGGGGTTAAGTGACTTGCCCAAGGTCACACAGCTAGGTAGCTATTAAGTGTCTAGGTCAGATTTGAACTCAGGTCCTCCTGACTCCAGGACTGGTGCTCTATCCACTGTGCCACCTAGCTGCCCCCAGATTTAAATTTGAAGTAGCATAAAGTATAAGAACAAAAGCTTAATTTGATTCAGCAATAATTAGGTACCTGCTATGAATAAGATACTGGGCTAGGTTCTGGCTGTACGTAGAGGACACAGATTTCTAGGTTTTTTAAAAAAAATTAATCAGGGGTATAGAAGGGGAGATAATGTACAAAGAATATAAAAAAGTATTTTATTTTTAATAGATTCAAGAAATTGTACAAAACCTACAACTTTTTTTACTTAAAGCAGGAAAGAAAAGTAGGGTCCAAGGCTTTTTAATGACCTTCTAGAGAGTTCTTAATCTGGAGGATATGGATAGATTACAGGGAGTCTCTTAAATTGGATGAAAAAAATCACACCTTTATTTTTCTAGCCTCTAATTAAAAATTAGCATTTCTATCAATTATGAATTTTAAGAAGTATCTATCTGAGAAGAGAGTCCATAAGCTACATCAGAATGCCAAAGGGGCCTGTGATAAAAAATGGTAAAGAACTCTTACATAAATGAATGAAAAAAGCCTTATGTTAAGGGTTTACTAAACACTGTGCTAAGCCCTGGGGACCCAGATGTAAAGTGAGAGACATTTGATGCCCATAAGGAGTGAGAAAGGATATATTAAGAAATGGTGGCCAGGGATGGGTCATTTTAGTTTGGAGCCTTAAGGGTGTCATATTGACTTACTCTTTTCAATCTCTCTCACTCTCTCCTCCTCCTCCCTCCCTCTCCTTTCTTCCTCCCTCACCCTCCTCCTTGCAATATCCTCATCTTTTCCTCTCTCCCTCCCTTTTACCCTTTGCTTCTTCCCTCTCACACTTCCACCTCTTCTTAAAATGTCCTCTTCTCATCTCCTCCTTCCTCCATCCCTCCTTCCCTCTTTCTACCTCTTTGTCTCTTATCTCTGACACCAGTGTTTAGTTGGTTCAATAAAGGCTTGTTGACTTAATTATACTTACCAGTCTAGAGATGTGGGGTAGATTTTATAGGTATTCTATAGCAGTAAAAGATGGTAATGAGTTAATGAAAACAGATTCCTGATCCAGTGGACACCCTTCCCTCAGAATATGTTTTATGTAGGGAGTATAACCTTCTTGAAGGCAGGGGTCCGAGTCAAGTTAATGTGACAGACGTTGGAAACGAAAAGGACAAAAACCTAATCAAAACACAAAATCCCTACTCTCAAGGGGTTCACAATTGAATAGGGAAGACCACACCGTGTAAAGGCATTAACATTAACTAATTTCTTCAGGTTTATAAGAGCCTAGATTTAAAGTTAGGAAGAATTGTAGAGATCCCCAGTTTAGCTTTTTTTTTTTAAATTTAAGACAATGGGGTTAAAAGTGACTTGCCCAAGGTCACACAGCCAGGCAATTATTAAGTGTCTGAAACTGGATTTGAACTCAGGTTCTTGACTCCTGGCTGCCCCTGAGATCCCCAGTCTAACTTTCACTTCATTGATAAATGGATTGAACTGGGAATCAGGATTTGAAGCCAGGTCCCTATCCAGGCTTTGTATGCCCAACAACCATCACCAGTGGCTGGCACACTGCACTGAATTATTGTGACTGCTAGACTTACAAGCATCCCCTTCTGGAAGATCCATGAAGGAAGGGCTACACAGAAGCAAAGACTGTGTCCAAACTCAAAGCAAGAATACCTCCACAAGACTTAAGAATTGGGAACTCAGACTGACCTGCTAATGAGCGAATTACAAATAATAATAATGACAACCCAGAGCTTTTCATTTTTTGCCTTTTTTCCTTCCAAGTCTATGAGGCTTTTAGTAGATTTCTTTGAAGACTTTCCAGCTGAATCAAAATATAGGAATTAAAACTAAACTGAGTGTAGCAAGGAGACCATAGTCCGAGCATGCTGGGTATGATTGTAAGGAAGTAGCATATTTGTGTCCTTTCTTGGGATGACTGACTCTGCAGATTTCCTGTGTTCCTGCTATCATCAGACATAGCAAGCTGCCAGCAGTGCCAGCAGGGCATGGGCTCTGATGGAAACTACAGGTTTGAGCTCATATTAGAACCAGGGATCTACTTGAATAAGGGAGGAAGTTCTTCTGAAAGATGACACCTGGAGATGAAAGCAGCTGGGGTAGGTAGAAGGTGGGGATGGAATTTTCCCATGAGGACACCAAACTGTTAAAAAAAAAAAAATTCCTCCAATAAAACTGGGCTTGGTCATGGTGGAATGAATGATTGACTCCTCCATGACCTTGCAGTTCTGTGTTTGAGTTGGAGCTCCAGACACCTCATCGTGCCCTTGATTCCTGACAAGGGAAGCCAAACAGACACCTCCCTTTTACTGGAGGCAAACTGCTTGAGGCTTGCCATAGCTGGTAGACAAAATTCCTTTGGAGCCGGGGAATTTCAAATACATTGGCAACAGCAACAGTTCTGTTAAAATTCTTCCCCAGAATGGGGAAAAAAGGGCACTTGAGGTTGTGTGATCATATGATCAAAGTCCTAGAATGGAAAGGGCCCTCAGAGCTCAGAAGCCCAACCCTCTTTGTTTTTTTTTTCTTAATTTTTAATTTTTTTTTTTTTTTTTTGCAAAGCAATGGGGCCAAGTGGCTTGCCCAAGGCCACACAGCTAGGCAATTGCTATGTGTCTGAGATCAAGATCCGAACTCAGGTCCTCCTGACTCCAGGGCCAGTGCTCTATCCACTGCACCACCTAGCTGCCCCAACCCTCTTTATTTTTAGAGATGAGAAAATTGGATCTCAAGGCCAATGAAGTGACTCACCCAAAGTCACAAATTGTCAGAGGCAAGATTGTGGTTGATAATTGTCCTAGTGGCCATCTATCCCAAACTCAAATTTTACAAATGGGGAAACTGAGACCCATGGACATCATGACTTGCCCAAGATCACAGGTAGTGTAAGAAGTGAGATTTGAACTCACATCCTCTGTCTCCACATTCCTATATCAAACATGGTCAACCCATAACAGAAGCAGCTTTTGAGATTTTTTTCTGTTCTCAAGAAAATGCAGCAGGTGTTAAATGTTAAAATCTTGCCAAAATAGAATGTAGAGGAGTAGGGATCCTGAGATAACATTCATGAAGTTGGTCAGATACTTCCAGTTGTGAGAGATGGAGCAGCTAGGTAGAACAAGACAAAGAGTGCTGTACTTGGGAGTCAGGAAGACCCAAGTTCAAATCCATCCTCACTCACTAGCTGTGTGACTCTAAGCAAGTCATTTAGCCTCTCTCTGCCTCAGTTTCCTTGCCTGTAAAATAGGGATAATCATTATTAGCTCCTACTTTTCAGGGTTGTTGTGAATGTGAAAAGAAACAGAACATGTAAAGTCTTTTCAAGTCTTCAGGCACTCTACTACATACAAATGTCAGCCATTATTATTATTATTATTATTATTAATTATTATTATTAGAGAAATAGTCTGGAGCATAAGCTGGGACTTGTTAGACATTTTAATGTGTTATTCGAAATGATCTCTTTTGTGACCCTTTATCACTGAAAAACAGAAATAGTCAACCTCAAGTTTTTTCGGTACCATTCTCCACCCCTCACCATTATTAACCTTATGTTCTCTGGCCATTTATTTGGATCTAAGATATTCTTAATCCTATTTTCTCAAGTTCTCTTGGGACATCTAAAACATTCAAAAGAAACAGAGAGCATTTATTTTTAAAAAGCAGCAGGAACTGAGGTCATACAACACAATATGTGCTAGTCTAAATAAATATGGCTTTGTCTGCCCTGAAGGTTGACTTATTAGGGTTTGAGTGATTGGGGCTGGACATGGAGTCTCCATTAGAATCATCTCTATTTTTAGCTCTGTAGGAGCTCAGAAAGGTACAAGTAGGTGTCACATTCTGTTATTCTATCCCCCTCCCAGTGAAATATTCTAGTCAAGAGTGGCTTACTACTTGCAATATTTTTAAATATAAATAAAAACACATGTAAATCTTTCTTATGGCAAGGGAATGAGAAAATTGCAAAAAGAAATAACCTTTATGTTAGTGAACTTTGTAATGTACTTTTTTTTTTGCAAGGCAATGGGGTTAAGGGACTTGCCCAAGGTCACACAGCTAGGTAATTATTAAGTGTCTGAGGCCATATTTGAACTCAGGTCCTCCTGTCTCCAGGGCCCCTGTAACATACTTTTGGGCTATACAAAACCAAGAGAGTTGGCTTTGGTCCAGAGGCTATAGTTTGCCAACCCAGGCCCCAGATTCACAATTATTATTATTATTATTTTAGTTTTTGCAAGGCAATGGAGTTAAGTGGCTTGCCCAAGGCCACACAGCTAGGTAATTATGAAGTGTCTGAGGCTAGATTTGAACCCAGGTACTCCTGACTCCAGGGCTGGTGCTCTGTCCACTGTGCCACTTAGCCACCCCTGATTATTATTATGTTAATCAGAACTCTGAGCTTTTTTTTTTAGTGATGTATAAATTATTCTTAAAGTTTTCAAGTCTTGGTCACTTTTCTTTGCATGGGAATTCCTGTCTGTTTTTTGGAACCTTCCAGTTTTAACAAAATGAATCCCTGAATGTTTTTAAAATTATGTAGTCTCCAGGAGAGATTGAGTTAGTTTCTCTTTGGATATATCCTGGAACTCTTCCTAACTTCATATTCATCTTCTCCTCCAGTCACTTTTCCATGGTATATAAGATGTGCTCATATTCAATATGGTGGGTCCTACTACTGTTAATTGATTACATTCAAAACACTTTGCTGAGAATTTCCTCCTTTGCAAAAATAGTTCAGTTATAAATTTAGTTGTGGAAGTGATCTAAGAGGTCATCTAGTCCACCTTATTTTACAAATGAGAAAACACTCAGAGAAGTCAAGCAATGGATTAAAAGTTACTCAGAAATACAAAAAAGAGAATGCTCAAAGGTTATTACAAGAAGGAGATACCAACATTTGGGATGTAGCATTACTCTATATGGCAAATTATTGGAAACAGATCAAGCCTGAACGAGCTCAGTGTACCTCCCTTTGGTGTAGTGGGACTGTAGTATATTATCAAATTCATATATGGAAAATGATGTGTCAATTCCATGTGATTCCTTTTGTGTTATATGATTATTTTGCTTTACCATGTATAAATAGTAACTATATAGATCAAGACAATGTAACTCATACTCTACAGGACTGTACTTTCACTAACAAAGGCATTGTGTGTGGGATGATGACTAGGTGGTTGGAGCCCTGCCTTCTCTCACACTCCTCTAACCTTTGTGACTTAACTGTCTATCCTCTAACTTTTCAATGTTATATGAAGTATCTTCTCAATACATTTGTTTAACCTCTAATAATAATACTGATTTAGCTTCTGTCTCTCAGAAACCTCCCTTTTCTGGATGCTTTACTAACATCTCTTTCTCACACTGGCAGGGTGATGATTTTTACTTTTCCCCTGATACAGATGTTAGAAATTTGACTTGGGTAACCAAATTGTTACCTCTTCCCCATACTTCTTTATCTTCACAACCTTTAATTGCTATTCTTAATCAATCTCATGTCCTAAAGAAGCTGTTAGAGTCCAATCAGCACGCTTTGAATGAACATCGAATACAGACTCACATAGTTGCAGGACATTTAGTTGAGGCCTCTCATTTAGTAACTTCTGATACTAATCACCATTGGTAAGATTTCCTGTTTAAATCAGCAACTGCTACTAGATATTTTAACAGTTTAGCTATTCCTATATTGTTGTTAATGATTTTATTATTATGCCTTTGTAATTTTTATAAGTATATTAAAATGAAACAAATTTACAATAGGTTTACTCCTATAGTCCCATCCTCATACATTTCTCGTGACCTTAAGGGAAAATGAAGAAGAAAATGAAGTTTTCTTATAAGTAAGTTCTCTCTAGCCTGTATGAGGATGTGCCTTCCTCATGAATTTACCTCCCCCCCCCCACCCCAGACACTCCATAGGTGATTTGGCCACATTCCAAAGATTCCAGGAGCCAGCCACTCCTTGAATACACAGGTAGTACTGGGGAGAACTGGCTATTCTCACAGCATTGACTTTATTCAAAGTAAAATCTTCCGGCCCCCTATGGCATTTCCTTGAAGTCTTCAAACTGGTAGACTTGTAGGCTTTCCCCATATTACTGTTAAAGGAACTCCCTCCCAACTAAGGGAATCCCTCCCAACTAAATTAGCAACTAGCCTTCTTTGTCCTCCACTGATAAATACTCTGAGGCTCCAAGCATTGGTGGGAATCTCACCCATGGAGAATTGATTCTGCCTGGGATTTTCTTTCTTTCTTTCTTTCTTTCTTTCTTTCTTTCTTTCTTTCTTTCTTTCTTTCTTTCTTTCTTTCTTTCTTTCTTTCTCTCTCTCTCTCTCTCTCTCTCTCTCTCTTTCTTTCTCTCTTTCTCTCTTTCTTTCTTTCCCAATCAGGACTCAAAAGGCTGAAAAGAACACGGGATCCCCCCAGCCACGGACTGTTCAGAGTTGGTGCTCCCCTGAATTGGTGATGTTATCTTTATCTTTTTCTTCTACTTTGATTATAGTATTACTAACCCATTGTCTTTAATGTATTAGTTGCTGTATTGGATGTTATTGTAATCAATCTATTCCTTGTGTCATGTAATTAAAATACTTTCATTCTCAAAAAAAAAAAGTTACTCAGAGAAGGTAAAACTCCTGACTCTAGAGCCAGAGACCTTTCTGTTGCAACTTCCTGCCTATCTTCAATCCAGTCCATTAAACAACATTAAAAAGTCTCTGTCTAGCTCCTGATTCCTCTGGTTGGAATAGTATCCCCTGAAAAAAGCCTATCAGTTTACTAATTTCTCTGATTTTGTGGCAGATTTATCTTCCCTTCACATGATGAGTCAAAAATTCTGTTCCTGGACTGTTAAATTTTATACACACACGCATAAATTTTAATTTGCTTCATTGCCTTTTGCAGATGTACATCCAGGGAAAGCTGTTGTTTGCCAACTATGTGTTAAATGGGTACAGCACATCTGCTAAAGACCTCCAGAAGCACATTGTGAAGACCAGACATGATTATCAATTGAGTTATCATCTACCTAATGACTTCAGAGTTAGATATGGTGATTTCACTCATCCTGTTTTTATGCTCCGGTTTCTTATAATCGGTAGATTGATATTGATTTAAATAACAAATAATTTATAAATCAACACCTAACCTATATTTTCCACAAACAAGATAGCTTTGTTTTTAGCATTCGGTTTTAGTTCTATAACCTCTTTCAAGAATAAAAGGGTGAGATGTACTCTGATTCCATCACTCCCTGATTTGGATTAAAACCACCTTCTCCTAGTGGAGGTTAATATTCTTCTTAAATTTCACTGCTGGTCACTATCATGGTAGTTCTAAAAATAAACGAATTTGAGCCTTCCTAGGAGCTGGTTAGGTCAAAGAAAGGGGTGAAAATATAAGTAATTTAATCTAAGTCACTGACTTTATTTCATTATGGATAAATCATTTCTGAGTCATTGGATGGAAAAACATACACAAACACAAACATGCATAAAGCAAAGCCTAGTAAACAATAGTGTGCTTTTTGAGTATGGAGGGAAAAGGTGGTAGAAGGGAAGAGAAAAAGAGAACATTTTAAATGCTCGTATAAATCTCTACATCTGGTCCATGAATTCTTGTTGGAAACAGTAAAAAATGACCACAAAGGAATAAGGAAGTACATATTTTAATGCAAAATGAGAAATATAGGAACACCATAGAGTCTTAGAAACACAAATACTGTACCTTATTAAATTAAAGAAAAAAAATCCCTTTCATAAAATAATATTCAACTTCCCCCTAAGATAAAATCCAGAAAATGATTTTTAAAAACACTTTTTTAAAAGAAAATTTCAAATTTTCAAAGATACACATTTTCAATGAGGATAGGAATGGTATAGTTCTTACATATAAAACATTTAGTGATCAAAAAGGTATAAATAACCTCTGAAAGAACATTCTCAAATAATATTTATAAAGAACATTCAAACAGTTCAGCACCCAAATTAGTCACTGAAGCAAAAACTTCAAGGACTTACTATGTAAACAAGCTTAAACTCTCTAAGCCACCGCATATTTCCATATATTCTTTTTTCCTTTTTAAATTTTGAAATTGGATCTTCCTATCTTGCCAGGATGGATGGGCAGTGGTCACTCAGAGACCTGATGATCTCCGATTCTGAGCAGTATGAAAGATGTATCGTACTCCATATTTCGATCCTGGGCAAGTTCACAACTCTTCTTTGTAGCCACGGAGTAAGCCTTCCATTTCCAGGGGCCAATCATATTGGTTCCAGCCTTAGTATAGACAGTTGATTAACGGTAGCCCAACTTTAGAACTCTCACACTCAAGAAATCACCAGCCTCAGCTTCTTCTAGTATAAGGGATTACAGGCATGCGCCATCACCATGTTCATAATTAATAGTGCCAAAAGACACAAGAGAAGACAAGCAGAGGCTACAACAGGAACTAGGTTAGGTTACATTATACATAAACACAATATAATTTCACTCACTTAGGTTAAGCAAACAAATTAAGTTCTTCATTACTTAAATGTGTATGGATCTGTGAGCTAATATCAAAAGCATTTGAAATTGTATTCAGATACTCTGATATTTAGAAGTAAAATGAAATAAACAAAGCTATAAAGCTGGACCAGCATTTGGTTTTTGCCTTTTTTTTGAATTATAGAAATAAATGAATAGATTTGTGTCTTGGTTGCCATCTCTTAGTTCTGCAGAAAATATGTTAGGCAAAATGACCTCCAAGGTAGGTAGTTAGTTCCATAGGAACAATGTTATAAATGATGAAGATAATTGGGGACTTCTCTTTGCAGCAAGTTTCTCTGATAAAGGTGTCCTGTCTTTATCTGGGATAGCTACGTAGGAAAATGGATAGAATACTGGAACTAGAATCAAGCTCTGAATTCAAATCCTACCTCAGATACTTGCTAGCTGTGTGAACTTGGACAAATCACTTAACCTCATTTGTAAAAATATAGATAATAGCACCTACCTACCAAGACTGTTATGAGGATCAAGCCAGATGATATTTGTAAAACACTTTGCAAACTTTAAAACAATATGTAAATACTAGCTATTATTATTCCTATGATATCCAAGATATTTAGGAACCGATTCCAATATATAAGAACAAGGACTATTCCCCAACAGAAAAATCATCAAAGAACACAAGCAGGCAGTTTGCAAAAGAAAAATAAGTTATAAATAGGTTTATGAAAAAAAAAATACTCCAAATCATTTATAGGAAACAACTCGAGGTCCCACCTCACACTGACAAGGTTGATTTCAAAAAAGAAAATGATAAATGTTGGAGGGGTTATCAAAAAGACTCGAGGCACACTACTAATGCACTGTTGGTGGAGCTGTGAATGGCATAGACATTCAGGAAAGCAATATGGAACTAACATTCCATGAAGAACTAAATAAGTTAATTACTAAAGTGAACATATGCTTTGATCCAATAGTACCACTAATAGGCCTATAATTCAAAGAGGTAAAAGAGTGAAAGGCCTTATGCCCAAAATTATTCATAGCAGCACTTTTATCACAACACATGGGCAGCTAGGTGGCAAGGTGGATAGAGAACCAGCCCTGGAGTCAGGACCTGAGCTCAAATCCTGCCTCAGACATTTAATAATGTCCTAGCTGTGTGACCTTGGGCTAGTCACTTAACCCCATTGCCTTACAAAAACCAAAAGAAAAAAAAGGGGTGCCTATTCATTGGGCAATTTTGGAATAAGTTATGGTATATGAATGCAATGGAATATTATTGTGCTGTAAAAATGAAAAAAAAAGGGACAAATTCAGAGGAAAATTGGGAAGACCTTCTACGAAGTGAAACAGAGGGAAGTGAACAGAAAATCCAGAGAACTGGTACAATGACTACATCTTAAAGAACATAACTCCCCTTAATGCATCAATTCCAGAAGACCAATGAATTAAGCTTTCCATATCTTGACTGAAAAATGGTAGAATGTAGAGGTACAGAATGAGAGTGACAATTTCAGATATGACCAATGTGTAGACTTCTTTTGAATTATTAAGGTTATTTGTTACATTACAGTGAAGGACTTTTCTGAGTAGGGAAGTGATAATGATTACCCCCCCCCAAAATATCACTAAAATTCTTTAAAATTGTACAGGAAAGAACAGAAGGAAGTTCAGAGGGTGGAACAATCATGTTGAATTTATTAATATACTCAAAAATTTGTTTTGAGATTTTTGTAGTCTTTTTCTTTTCTTCATAACATGAAAATGTGCATATTAGATGTCTGTTAAAAGCAACAACAAAAAATTTAAAATCTTGAAAGTAATAAATGGGAGGTGATGAAAGGCTTTGTGGAAGGTTTTCATGACTTTTGTGGGGTTTCATTAAATTAATGGAAATTATATATTAATAATCATTATAAAACAATGTTGATCAGGCCAACACTGTGGGGAATTCCTCAACACTATCCATACATTTAATTCCAAGTGAAATAGGAAAACTTCATGAATCATCAGAGATTAAAAAAAATAAAGTGGTTATCTAGGCAAAATAATTCAGAGGATATTAATAAACATCATTCAAATGACTTTTCTTTCACACTGAATTGTTAATGGGCACTGGTAAAGCAGTCTATATTATTATCTTATAAATTTGCATATGATGATAAAACCTCAGCTTTTATATATAATCAGGCATATTTATTTATCAGATGGGTGGTTTCCAGGTGGTGGAAATTTTTCACTCACAGCAACCATCTATGAAGACAACATCGACATAGGTGGAGCTCTTTCATATCCGTGAAGTCAGGATGTTTTAAGTTTTGACCCTTAAGTACTGAAGAAAAATAATAAGGAAAAAATAATTCAGACAATTGATGAAAGATAAAAAAACCAGGAGAGCTTAGTAAGCAATAAGCTCATTGCTACTGAAAACAGAGAAGTGATTGGCTATTAACTATTCAGGATCAATCTGAGGGGATCAAATCATTCAACATTAGCTCAAACTAATGAATTATTTGATATAGTTCATGAACTTTGGTAATTTTTAGGGTTAGGGTGTATCTTTCATTTCATATGCTCTGATTAATCTTGCTTCAATCAACATAACATAGTGTAACTATCCACATTGAGAGGAAATCACTATCAAACAGTTTTGTGGGATTCTAATTCTTTATTGGGTAGTGCTTTTTGACTCATACCAATTAATAAACACATGTAGGACTATGGGACTGTATCACCAAGAAAGAATTGAGGCGTGATCACATAATTAATTAATTGGTAACAATAAATTTATGTTTAATAACTATGATTAAAACTGAATAATAACTATGATTAAAAACCTGGAAAAGTAAAGGAAGAAAACAGAAGTAGGTGTTTAACTTTATTTTACAAAATGTTAAACTAAAATGTGAGGTCAATGGCCATTTAGTTCTGAGACTCACTTTTAAATCCTGTCAACCTGGGATACCTTGATGAAGAAATCTGCCTTCACCAATCATGGTAGATTCTAAAGTAATATTTCATAAATATGGACAAAGATAAAATGCTACAAGTAGACTTAAGGCAACAAGGTCAACTCAATTATGGATTAAAGAAGGTATTAAAAATTCTGCAGATCCAAGAGGCTTAAAATAAATTAGCATTTGCAATGTGGGAAAGACTAAATAAAATTCAGAAACAGCATCCAAGTTTTATGCTTTAAGATTGAGCGAAGATACTGTTGGACAGAAAGTACTGAATCTTTGAAGTTCATTAATTATTCTGACTTGAGGCACAACACACAGATAGAGTACTGGACCTGGAAGCCAGGAACATCTGAGTTCAAATCTAGCCTCTGAGACTTACTACCTATAGTATTCTAGATAAGCCTCATCTTTCTTCATCTATAAAACCTACCTCCTAAGGTGGTTGGATGAGATATTTATTAAGTGTTTAAAAAATTTTAAAGCACAATATATAAATATTAGTATTATAAACTGCCTCAGTCCTCAAAATTTGATACTAACCATCATAAGAATACATCTACTCAAAAGCCAATTCAGAGAGGTGAATGTTATGAATTGGCTGCAGGGGGCATACACTGTCATTTCCCATCATACCTATTCCCATCATCCAAGAAAATGAATTAGTTCTGGCCAAGAGATTTATGGATACAGCTTGGAATCCTGGTGAACCTAGGTGATTAAACTAGTCTAAAATTCATCTTCAGTTCTGAGGACTGGTTCCAATATTCAGATGGAATTTAAATTGGTTCTAAAGATGGGTCCAGGAACCTACTTTAGTCTATATTCCTGGATCATATTTGAAACACCCCATTATGCTGTCAGAATCCTTAAGATGAGCCTCTAGGGTTTGGATATAAAGATCCAAGGACCACCTGGATATTTATAAGATCATTTTTCTATTAAATTCACCCCTAGATTTACTAAATTTCATGTCCCGCTTGTGGTTGCAACGGTAGCACCAAAACATGCTGGAGATTCCCTGCCCTTGCTTTAGAGGATGAAAAATGACATTTTTAGAGTAGACCCCACTCTCACACTTGACCTAGTACTAGCGACCAGTTCAATAGACCACTCAGCTTGCCCTACAAGGATGAGAATAGGAATTTGGTTATTTTAAAATGAGCTGAATTCTTTTAAGAATTTTCTGCAGAGAATATAAAAATTATTGTGTCATTTAGTAGTTTAAGTAATTTACACACAAACACAGGCTAATTAGAATAAAATAAACTACAAAGGTCAAGGACACCATGATGACAAGTATTTCCTTACCTCCATCAATACTCATTCTCTAGAGTTCAAGTGGGAAGGAAATTAGATATTTTCAGACTATGCTCTGTGTTGAAGATGAGCAAATCAATACACTTGGAAAAACAAAAACAACAATCCCCCAAACCAGAATCACAACTGAATTAGACAATTTCATTTTTAAAAATGGACATGATTTTGGTTAGGCTAATCAACTATTCGACAAATACTGTGCCACGTATATTAAAGTAATCATTTAAGACATGAGTTTTGTTATGTGTGGATTAGATACACTCTCTTGCTCACTGGCTAACACATGAAAATTACATCACTATTACAAAAATGTAGTGGGAACTAGTCATTTCAGTTAATTATATTTCGGGATCTTAAATTTCCCTTTTCTGCAATTAACTTCCAATTCTTATAAAGGTTGCGGGTGGATCCTGGAAGTCTTTTCTCCCTGTCCCTCATCTATCATTCTCTCAGGCAGGATTTTCCAGGCTGGGCAGTAATGCTTATTTTTCCACCCATTATGGCCACAACTGCACTGACCCAGGCAACTTTTCCCCAGACACGAGGGCAGAAGCAGAGCCAGACCCTGTGCCATTTCCCTGATCAATTACTTTGAGGCCTCAAACTCTAAGCTTGGTTTTCCTGTTGGATCATTAGCAAAGAGAGGAGATGCTTTAGTCACTGGGTTTTATTTTGGTTTCCTTTTTAAGCTGTTTAGATGAATTTAAAATGCCCTATTTTCTTCCTGCTCCTATTCTTATCTATGCCATCGTTGCCCCACAGGTGATTGATTGACTTCTCTCTATTAGGCATGTCTCTGAGTAATGAGACAGACACCAGGTGACTTCTGCAGGATCTTTAAAGCCACAAAATGTGGGGGTGGGATTGGGGTGGAAAGCTGATTTAGCAAATAGTTACTGAGACACAGATGCATTTACAGAACTCAAGTGCATTCCAGGGATGAGTTTATATTTAAAATTTAAACTAACATTTATACAAATATAAAACAAATTTGCCAAATGTTCATTTTTCTCAGAAAATACTGTCCTCAAAAATGTGACAGATTTAATCTGAATGAAATAAAATGGTTTAAATAGAATGTAGAAAAAAAAATAAAATGACAATATCATCAGGTTTTTTTTTTTTTTTTTTTGTTTTTTGCAAGGCAATGGGGTTAAGTGGCTTGCCCAAGGCCACACAGCTAGGTAATTATTAAGTGTCTGAGGCCAAATTTGAACTTGGGTACTCCTGACTCCAGGGCTGGTGCTCTAACCACTGCGCCACCTAGCTGCCCCTATCATCAGGTTTAAAATGAACTATTTATTGAGCTTTTATAAATGTAATTTTAACTTGATAACTACCTTTATAAAAATTTCATTATTATCTATGGGATAGGGACTGAAGTTGTAATTTCATTGTAGGGGAACTCCTAGGTAAATTCCCTCTACTAATGCAGTTCAGTGTCTTCTCTAAAACTTACAATATCAGAACCTAGAGTTCAGAGGTTTGTGGATAATTTCAAGGGGTTTGTGAATGTGAATGAGGGGAAAAATTACATCTTTGTTTTCATTAACCTCTAAATTAAATTAGAGGAAGTGAGGGCTCAGTGGATGGGGCTTAAATCAAGAAGACCTGAGTTCAAATTGAGCCTCGGACATTAGTGTGTGACCCTAGGCAAATCACGTAACTAGTCTGTCTAAATCCACTGGAGAAGGATATGGTAAACTACTCCAGTATCTTTGCTAAGAAAATGCCACAAACAGTATGGTCCACTGACACAAAGAGTCGGATATGACATCACTATGAATTTTATTTTTTGTGCCTTAGGATCCATAGGTTTCACTAGTCTGCCAAAGGTATTCATGATACATATAAGACAGTTGCCTGAAGCAACGAGAAGCAAACTACCTTGTTTAAGCTTATAGTTTCCAGTATGTGTTCAAAGAAGCGTTTCTTAAACTTTTTTTTTGTGACATGGACCCTTTTGGCAGGTGCGAATAGCATATATATATATATATATATATATATATATATATATATATATATATAATATATTCCCTTCTTAGAGTATTGTTGCAAACACATATAGATATAATAAATAGGACTGCAAAGGAAATTGATTAGAATAAAATACAATTATCAATATAAAAAAAGTTCATAGAACCCTGGTTAAAGAATCCTCCACCCAAAGCTCCCTATCCCTTGTTTTAAAGGCCCAGATACATCTCAGTTTTCTAGAGAAAAACAAAAAATGGGATGTCCAAACATCCTCTCTGAAGAATCTAATGTTTGATTCAGAGAAGTTTTAAAATGCTGTGGATAAAATTTTCAACTTCCAGCCAGCAGATTTGAATGATCTAGCTTTAATCACAGCAAAGAGATCCTCCCGACAGAAATCAAAACATACTGTAAGGAAATGCAATGCAGTTTTCTGTACAGTATGATTTCATTTATGTAGAAACTCAATTGTCCAACAACCTGAACAGATACAATCAATGTCACAAAAATTCATTTGTGAATTTTAATTCCAGAACAGGGGTCTTATCTGATTGATTTTTTTTTAACTTTAAACCCAATTCCATTGATCTTGGTTTTCACCATATAAGCAGGATTAAAACTGAAGGGAGAAAAGGATGATTCTAGACTAGAATACTGACATTCATCAGAAAAGAAATTAACAGAGAATTTAAATAAAACTCAGCAGAGTGGTTATTTAATTAATATGGGGTCAGCAAACAATCTTGTCCACTTTAATGGACTCCAAGGCAAATAGTACAATCAATTATTGTATGTATGTATATCTCAATTAGATATATAATCAAAGAGGCAATGTGGGCTGTTGAGTTTAGACTTGAGTTAGGAACTTGTGTTCAAATAATGCTTCTAATTCTAGATATGTGACCCTGGCTGGGATGGTCATTCACCCTCTCTTGACTTCAGTTTCCTCATGTCTCAAATGGGGTTAATAACCAGCTATAGCACCTACTTCAGAATTGTGAAGTTTAAATGAGGTAATCTATACAAGTGCTCTTTAAACTTTAAAGCACTACACAATATCCAGTACTATAGTTTGAGAAGGTAGGGAAGTATGGAACATAGTTTAGAAATTTTTTTATCTAAAATGTTAAAAAAAATCTGTGATAAAAGGCAAAATCTCAGCTATTTAGAATATCTGACTGCCTAAAATTCATTACTTAGGGTTACTTTTAGACATATAATGCTTGTTTTTATTTTTCCAGGTCTATCTGTGGGGACTAAGTAGAGCTAGAATGACTTCTACAATGAGAAGTGTGTGGGTCTGCCTCATTAAGGAAATGTATTAGCTTAAATTTCTTTTTTTATGAAGCACTTGGCAAACTTGACTATTTCAATGTACAAAGAACAGAAAGAGAATATTGTCTATGAAGCTGAACTTCTGTTATATCTAGTTTTCAAAAGTATACATTAAATATAACACTATATGTTTCATGTGTTTTTTGATAAGAGCCAAATGGGTATTCTCTATGTACAAGGAGTGATTCACAAGATAGTTTGGTGTGACTCTCTCTTTCACTTGGAAACCTTATTCAGTTCTATTCAGGAAAGAGGACCATATTTCTAAGGCAAGATGTAGAAAGTTTGAACTGTCTTTCTGTAAAATGCCACTTTGCTACCTTGCAGCAAATGCAGCAAATACCACAGGTCATTTTCCCCTAAGGGACAATTACCTTGGGCTTAAACTACTCTATCAGTTTACATTTCTTACACTAATTTTCTTTTAAATTTCACAATAGACATGTTGTAAAAGTAAACATAACTCCCCCCTCCAAAGAAAGAGAAACCCCAAGAAAAATAAAATAAGTATGCTTCAATCTGTATTTAGACATCACCAGCTCTGACTTTGGGATGGATAGTATTCTTTATCATAAGTCCTTCAGAAGAATGAAATAAACGTATTTAGATGAGTTTTTAAAATACACAGATATATTGATGGAAGGAATTTCCACTGCCTCTATTATCTATGCCATGGCTGCCCCAGAAGGAAGGCCAAATCTATGTATTAAAAGGTCATTCTTCAGTAGGACTCAAAACTAAATAATACACAATCCCAACAGGGTCAGTTATCTGTCTTCTGGTTCCAGAGAAGATGAAATTTTTTTGTGGGCCATTACTGACTGACAAGCCAATTCTAAGGAAAAACAAACTAATTTTCTCTATTTCTTGGTTGTCATCTGTGGCATTCGATCCCCTATTTATTCCAAAAGAAGGTGACTGCAGGTCAAATGAATGCATCTTATTTGTTTTTGTAGTTGCAGTAATAATGACTTTATAATTTTTAAGTTTTAATTATTTCAACAAAGGTAGCCTGAAATTGGATTCAGAAGTTTTATTTCTGTACTAGTTCATGTAATTCTCTCCCTTTTCATTAGGAGATGATGAATTTACCTCGAGTTGCTTTAAATACAAAGAAATCATGACCCTTTATTTTGGGGGCCTCTCTCCACATACACACACACACACACTTGTGTGTATTTCTGATCATCAGGTCTTTTAGTTTATTCTGGTAACATCTATACACTAGATGACCAGTCACAGTCTTAAAAGTTCTGTTTCCTTTAACCACATTCTATCAAAGTTGAAGTTGAAGAATAGGAGTTTAACCAAGAAGAATTTGTCTTAATGTTGGAAAAAAAAGAGACATCAAGAAATATTCTTTTTATGGTATTAAAATGTCAAATCTGTAATTGTTAAGTGCTCGAAAGAGTCATTAGTAAGTTTTTAGGTCTCCTATAACTGAAAAGATCGGACTTAGGTCCAATGCTTAATTCAGATACAAACAGTAAGAGATATAATCCTTAACGCTTAGATTTACTGACTTCTCAGTCTATTATTTTTATTAAGAAATTAAGTGACTAGTCAAACAACACAAGATCATAAATTTAGGACTAAAATATCTAGCTGTGGAAATGTAGAAATTTTAATAAAAACTGAATGAGTAATCCACAGACCTCTCATTGACTCCAGATTCATGCTTTATAGTGACTTTTTACTCTCATTTTTTTTGAAAAGGCAACAGTTAAGTGACTTGCTCAAGGTCACACAATCAGTAAGGATCACGTGTCTGAGGTCACATTTGAACTCAGGTCCTCCTGACTCCAGAACTGATGCTCTATCCTCTATGTCACCTAGTTGCCCCTATGATAATTCTTTAATTGTGGAAAAGTTAATAAAAATTTGGTGGGCAAGAATGTTTTAGAAATTTAGCAGAGCAAGTTATCTAAATAATTTCTCCAATAAGAATCACAAAAATTAAAGGAAAAGGATAAATTATGTTTTTTGACAACAACCATGGATCATATGATGGAACAGAAGGAGTTCCAAATGTGGCTCTGCCCCTTACTTTATGTGTGACCTTGGGCAAATTACATATATGCTGTGGGCACCAGTTTCCTCTACACAAACTGAAAGGGTTGATCTAAATGAGCTTGAAGAAGTCTTTCCTTTTGTAAATCTATGAACCTTTGGTCTTAAGGGATTTATATAAGCCTGAAAGAAAAGGTACCACCATCCTGATGGACATAGTAGTTAATGACTGATAAAAAGGTCTGCAAATAATTAGGATATGTACATTTAGAGAAAAATTCCATTTATCAAAAGAATCATTCATATTGAGACAAAGATGCTACTGATTCTCTTGGAGTCATATCATCTAAATATTTGTTTATTTCCTTTACTGTTGGGTACAGATACATCTTGTGGTCAAGATTTATTTTTAGTTTTAGGGACACTGAAGAAATGCTATGTCTACAAAGACTATTGGGGATATCTTCAGGAGCAAAAGAGTCACCTTGTCAAACCAGGATGGGGATAAGTATAAGTTTTCTCCTGTCTCTCTCTCTCCCCCAACCTAGACCAATTGGATCAGAGACGAGGAATAATATCCCTGTCCAATCCCTTTAGCACCTATAGAGGCTAATGATCCAGCTGGGAACCAAATAACAATGCAAATGAATACAGAGAACTAGTCAATATACTTCTGTTGCTGTTCTTTACATGGTCTATGTAGGAAATGTATGGTAAAAATGAAACAGTATTAATATTAAATCTTGGGAGAAAAATAATCAAGAATCATCAGAGACAACGACATGCATATATAATTGAAATTGTTTTGAAAGATGAAATAGTCAATCTGGGAAACTGTGCAGAAGAATTAAAAAAATTAAAATCAAATAACCTTCCAAGATTCCATTATCATGGTTGCAACAAATAACATTTTCACATGAAAATTTTTAAGGCTGAAAAAGACCAAGAAGGAAAGTTTGAAACTCTTGATTAAATTTTCTGAGTATACTCCAGACTGAAAATAAACCATGTCTAAACAAACATCAAAGGAAATAGGGATGTAATATTAAAGGTTGCTTTTCCATATGTTATGCTTTTTTAATATCACGGTACCACAAGGAAATAAAAGGTGCTAAGAAGAGAATGACAAACACTGAAAATTAAGAGAGAAAAGCAAATTATTAAAGAACATATGATGACACAATACATAGGAGGGCATTTTTCTCTTAATTTTCTTCAGATACTTTTAAGAAAATACAGCAGGCCCCCAGATACATACTCACATTAATTTCCTGATAGGTCCCAGAAATTTGTCCAAAATAAACAATTTACCCTTCCTAAAAGTATAAAAGATCTTAACCATCCATGCAGAACAGCAAACCAATTTTTGAAAACAATCACCTTGGCATAGAAAATTTCTTCACTCAAATAGTTCAGACACCATAATCTGAATCTGTGATTTTATGAAATCTTAAAATAATCCACACTATACTATAAAACATTTGTGTATTATCTATTAACCTGGGGAAGAAGCAAACTGGATTGTGTTATTCTTTTGATAGCGAATAGAAAGCAAATTAAAGAAATGACAGATACCAAGAGAAAAATCAAAAGGTTTTTAAAAATCCCACAAATGGTCATTAACTCACCTGGAAATTTGCTAATCAATATACAAATGTATAAAGAAACATGGGAAACCACAAAAGTGGCATTCAGTTATCTCAGAATTACTTTCCAATCCCAAATCCTAGGACGCACAAATTATATGGATAGCCGTATATTTTTATTTAAATCTGTACTCTTATTTTAGGATTGTAATGAACTAACGAAATTACAGATGACTTGCCATGAACACACACATATACTACAGTTACTAAGGGCAAAGGTAGTAGTAAAGTGGTAAAGAAGGCATCATAACAAATACCCATGTTCTTTCAGTTTGATTTCAATTACCTCTTTCAACAGCAAATTCAGGCCAGAAATGGGAAATACACATTTCATATTAAAAGTGATAAACTGACATAATCTTGAAATCATTTCCATAGTAATCAACCAGTGTCATAATAATAAAATAGCAGTTTTCTCTAGGGAGACCTTGCATGTTCCCACATATGTAAGAAAATGGAAATGCTCTCTCAGTGCGCCATTTAAGAGTGAATACTTTAGATAAATTTTTCCAACCATGATTTTCTCTGTGAAACCTATTAAAGTAAACCCCTTACATTCATCATCCCTTTTAATGGAACACTTTGAACTTCGTTATCTAGTTAAGAAGCTAAGACAATGCTTCATAAATGCCGGGAATTCTATGACTTTATTTTCTACATTTGCTTCTTTGTTCTTGTTCTCTTATATCTGGTTTTCATTCTCTTGTCTCACTTGCTATTCTTCTTCAATCTTCCTCCTCTGTTTCACTACCTTCAAAAGTCTGTTCTTCAATGTTGGCAAACGTGAGAGATCTTGCAGCCACTTGTGCAGCAAGACCTGAAGCAATGCTGAAATCTGGAGCCAAATGGAGGCGGGTCAACCTCTCCCGGATGGAGTCACTGAGTGCTGACTGGGGAGTCTCCACACCAACCTGGGTGGGGTGCTCAGACCCGTCTTTGCTCTCACATTGGTAACATGTTCTCTCTTCAGCCTCTGCCAAGAAGCCTTCCTTTACAGCATAGTCTTTATTTTGACTGTCCAAAGAATTACCATAGAAATACTCAGTCCTACTTATTTCATTGACTTTTGGGATAGGATTTAGTTCACTATTTCTCTCTTCATGATCACTTTCATTTTTATGACCATTCTTTTCCTTATTTGAATTCACAGATGATTCTGAATTATTTATGGGTTCCAGTGGTTCTACAGGAGACAAGGGTTTCATCACAGCTTAAAAGAAAAAAAAAGAAAAAAAAACTAAGGCAATCTCTTTATGATTGAGGGATTGGGTATACTAAATACAAGATTTGAATCTGAATTTTAATAAACTTCTTTTAAACAACAAAAAAAAATCTAAGTTAAGCAAAATTAGGAATATTTGGTAAAATGATAAAAATTATAAAGCCAGAAACCTTTATAAGCAATGTATAAGGTATAGAGAAAGAAATGAATCAAACAGATGACTTAGATTTTAGAGAGATTAGAGATAGGATGCTGCTCAAATCTGAAAATATCTGAAACTACATTCTCTTTGTTTAAAAAACACTAATCTCTCAAATAAATATATTTTGAATATTGAAACACAGCATGGTAAAGATGCAAATAAGCCAGTATGTGACCTAATAAATCCCTGATGAAAACAAAGCATGTCTATGCATAGCACTAAATCCTACTCTGCTTATTTTAAACCAATGAAAAACATAAAAATTAATGAAATAAAATCTGCATTCAAGATCAGCCACAAAGCACAATGCATAGATATGATGGATATCCATACGGCAGAAGAAGTTGTCCTTGCAAGGGAAATGTAGTTTTATTTAGCCCCTCTCGATGTTAGTAGGTAGTGGGTCCCATTGCCAGCAACAGGGAGCTTGCCAGGCAGTCTCTCCTCCCAGCAGGAGGGGGTTAGTACAATACGATCTAATGAAGCATGGCTGAAGACAAAAACAATGTGCTTCTTGAAGAACTGGAGTCTATTAACTTTTTTTTTTTTTTTTTTTGCAAAGCAAGTGTCCATTTCCAAAAAAACATCCCTAAGCTGTGGTCGTTTCACTAGAGTAGCAGCAACAACATAGACAAAAATGGCAACAGCAGGCTCCCGGGTGGAATTTCCCTTTCTAATTCCATTCGGACTTTACCCCTGTAAGCAGAGATGAAAATAACTCTGGAAGATGCGCAGAAAGTTTTCATGGGAAAGCAATTTATGGTACTAGAAGGTCTGTTTGTTTTTTTTCTATTTTCATTACTATTTGTTTCCATATGCTAAACAAAATAATATTACACTTTCAAATGCAAATAAACATCAATAGCACATGCTTAAAATGATAATTTTATTGTTATGTCTTTTCCTATTATGGCAGCAAGATATAAAAACTAAAGAGTTCCAAAATGGCCAAAAAAGCTGATGTGAGGTGATATATTAAGCTATCTTTAGTCTTCACAAAAGTTTTCATGGTGCACCTGAATTAGTGATTTCAATACTGTACCCATTTGTTAGGTTATTGAACTGTTAAAAGTGATTTTTTTTTTCATCATGAGAGTGGGAGGGGTGAAGAAGTTGTGGGGATATGGACAAACCCCAGTTTGTCTTCAGATGCCCTTGCCATCTAAATTATGGTGAAGATGAAAAACACCTGACAATATCATCCTCTATCTCAGAATCACTCCCTTTATCCTTCCTCCATGCCTAGGCTACCTTCCCACATGAGCTGTGATCCTTTCTAGTGCTTTCTAGGACCTCACTTCACCAATCACTTCTCTATCCTTAACGTCTACCTTTTTATTTACTAAATATTTCAAATTTTTTTTCCCAAAAGACTTCTACTGCTATGTCTGACAGGCACTCCCCTAAATTCCTGTTCTCACCAATCAAATCTCTTTAAAAAAGTATAAACAGCAAGCACAGAATTATTTCTGTCTTTCACTTCTTCAACCTGGCTTCTGTCTTCCATCTCTCTTGATCTATATGGTCTTTTGAAAGTCACCAATCACTATCTTATAGACTAACACGGTGGTCCTCAGAGTGTGGTTTGCTGATCCCCAGACGGCTCCAAGACACTATGAGACTTCTGCAAAATCAAGACTGTTTACTGACTTTTATACTAAGCTTAATTTTTAAAATGTATTACTTTTAATACTAAGCCATTTAAATTTTGGATGTAGTCAATATTAATAGATGTAATTCACATAAATAAAAGTTCTTTGGGACATCCTTAAATCTTTTAAGAGTAAAAAGAGAACCCAAGACCAAAAAGTTTGAAAACAATAGCTTTTCTCAGATTTCATTCTTCTTTATCATATTTTGCACTCACTGCTGCCCAGCTTTCTTTTTGGCATTCTCCTTCTCTCTGGGATGATAAATCTTTCTGGAAGCTTATTTTCTCCTGCAAGCCTTCTTCCCCCTCCCTCTACCTTACCCTTACTGTAGATGCTTTTATGGGTTCAAAACTCAGCCCTCTCATCTTCTCCCTCTAAACTTTCTCATCCATTCCTAAGGCTTGAACTCAATTCAATACAGATGATGCCCCAATTGGTACTCCAGCCTGAACCTCACTACCCTTGCAATGGTTTGCTAGTCAGCTCTACCTCAGTGGTCCACTAATAGTACTTCAGTCTCAACTTACCTGAGACTGAATTGCATCACATTTCTCCAAACTTGTTTTCCCCTCCTAAAAGGAGGAATTCCTTTTTTGCTATTGGTATCCAAATTCAAAGACTTGAATCTCTGAAGTTTATAGGACTGCACATTTTTGGTCATCTTTGTAGCCATCTCAAACTCAGTGAAGTGTTTCATACACAGCCCATCCTCAAACAATATCCACTGAATTAAGTGATGAGGTGTCTCAGATTCCTTAAATTCCCCATCAATGTCTTCTCTGGATCTATTCCTGCCTCACAGGTCCCAAAGTCACCCCCTTCTTCAAGCCTCCTCACTGTGCTCCTGAATTACTCCTCTGGGCTCATTAATCTCATTCCCTGCGGGGTCTCCCTATTCTGATTAGAATCACATGTCACAGCCAGAGTAATCATAGCTCTGGTCAGGCTCAAAAATGGTCAATGGTTTCCCATTACCTAAGAATCAAGTTGAATAAAGTCTCCCAAATTATGACCTTCCCCTCTTTCCAGCCTTCCCCCTCCCCAAGAGCTCTCCCACACTTTTGACAAAGTTACCATAAAGGGTTAAGCTATGGTACTTTCTGCTCAGGTCTTCTCTCTGAATGGCCAGGGAAGAAGAGAGCCCGCCCCGCTCAAGACTTCCAATTGTGATCCCTAAGTTTCTAGTTCTCTTAGAAGGCCACCCTAAAGGCTCCATTTCTGGAGCATTCCACAAGGAAACGGCCTCTCTCCTTATTCTGACATTGTCTAATAAATTTTGTGTGTGTCTCTCTCTCATCTACCTTAAGCCTTAGCATCATAAAGAGTGATCTGTGGACTTGGCTCATGCTCTCTGGGGAGTGCAGGGTCTTTCCTTGAGAGCAGGAACAATGGGTCCAACTCCTCGTGAAGCTCCTTCCAACAGCAGCTAGCAGAGAGCTTTCCCCATGGATGCTTGGGGAATACAAAAAATGAATTACAAAGGTGATAACTGATATTAAAAGTGTGACTAGAATTGGATTCTGAGGTTGTGGGTTTGAGATCCATGACTTGTCATTTTGGAGGAGTCATGTGACTTTTCAAGTGACCACAGAGGAGTTAAGTTAGGGGGGAACAGATGATCTAGGGTTTCTTTCAAGTTCTACAGCTTCTGGTGCTTTGAATTATGGAGAGAACCAAGAAAGATCTGAAGACTTCTGAGTGGGGGCAAGATATATGAACAAACCATTTGAGGAAGGAAAGTCTGGGGCTGCAATGCATGATGGGGCTCAGGAGGAAGACACTGATCAGGAAGAACCCAGGCACAAGTTAATTAGAACATAGTTTATGATAGTGAAAGCAGGAACTGGAAGACAAGATACAAGAATCACTTCAGAGAAAAAAAACTCATTAGTTTTGGGGACTGTAGACAGAAAATAAAGGAGGGAGGAAGGAGGAAAAATTACAGTATCAGATGACTCCCAGACTTTGAGTCTGGGAAACTGGAAAAATGATAGTGTTGTTAGTGGACATAAAATTTTTTTTTTGCAAGGCAATAGGGTTAAGTGACTTGTCCAAGGTCACACAGCTAGGTAATTATTACATGTCTGAAACTGTATTTGAACTCAGGTCCTCCTGACTCCAGGGCTGGTGCTCTATGCACCACCTAGCTGCCCTCACAAAAGACTTTAATAGACTTTCCATTCAGTATGGGGAATCTCCATGGCTCAAAAATAGGTAAAAAGTTTTCAGACTCTTCATAGAAACTCTGAAATGGAAGAAATATAATTTCTGCCTCTTCAAAAAATCATAGGAAAATTTTAGCTGTAGTTGATCTGCTAAGGGGCTATATGAATAGATTTCTTCAAGCTTTGGCTGGAGAAGAAAAAAGGACAGTCAATTCTCTCACAGATCCAGCTTGAAAATGAGGGTGTAGGGATGGTATGGAGTTCCCTGACTAGTACTCCTGTCCTTAAATACATATGTGACTTGAGAAATCTGATCTCAATTCTTTTTCTTTCAATGGTAAATTGGATTTCCATTTGACCAATTGTATTCTTGAAGGAATTATTTTCTTTTTGCATTTGTCCAGATGTCTTTTTTTAAAGGATTTATTTGGTGCTTCTTTTGCAAGATGTTGAATTTCTCTTGCATTTCCCCCCAATTTTTCTACCCAATTTCTAAAATCCTTTTTGAGCTCTTCCAAGAAGTCTTTTGAGCAGTAGACCAACTGATACATGGAAGTTACATGGAATTCAAGACCTCATACTAATGTCTATACCTGAAAATTAAGTTATAGCATTTAAAAATCTACAGTTTAATGTCTGAATCATCAACAAAATCAGTTTTTAAGAATGAGAGTAATTAGTGAAAACATGTCAACTTGGATTGTATATATTACTATGTAATTACTGTTTTTTTAAACTGGCCATTATAGTGCTTTTGTTAGTCCACCAGATGAAGGTCAGATATCACCAAAGAGACTATAACTAAACAAAGAGAAGGTGGCATAGGAAAAAAATGTTCGACAAATGAAAATAATTTTTAAAACTGAAAACTTACCATGATCACTAAATAGGAGCTGCTTCCATTTTTGCCTCTCTGATTCCGAGGCTTTAAATCCTAACACTGATTTTAATTCCTGTAATACTCTTTTAGATTCTTCCCTCTCTCGCTTCAGCCTTTCTCTGTCTTCTTGAGACAAATAATAAAAGTCTTCTTTTCTGTAATCACTGTCCATATCTGTATCATCCACATAAGCTTCCAATTCCTGCAAATACACAATAATGCCATTTATACTGAGGAAATTTTTATACTCCAAGAAAACATGTTTTGTACTCACATTACATTCAATTAACTTCTAGGTGGTGCAGTGGATAGAGCACTGGCCCTGGAGTCATGAGTATCTTGAGTTCAAATCTGGCCTCAGACACTTAGTAATCACCTAGCTGTATGGCCTTGGGGAAGCTACTTAACCCCATTGCCTTGCAAAAACTAAAAGATAGCTATCTATGTATACATTCTCCACCCAAATGAGGACTTGTTCTGTGGTTCTGATTATTAAGGAATAATCTGAAGGAGGATACACAGGATCTCAGGCTTTCTTCTAGAATACTTAATAGACAAGGTCAAACAGAAAGAGTTGAGGTAGACATTTTAACAGTTTTAGCTGTGATCATCAGCTTTAACATCAACCTAGAGGCTTGCTGAAGGTTACCAACACTAAATATATAATCACTAAACAGTAGAAAGCAGTTGGGAACTTAACTTCTCATCTTCAAAGCTTTAAAGATTCATTAGGAGGCAACAAAAGTGAATACCAAATACATTCATGAAAAAAATTAAATCATCTGTTTTATACTTGATATTATTGGCAACTATTTTTAATATATTTTTATCTAATAATGTTCTACTATTTTTGAGCTTCTCTGAAAAAGGTTTAAAAAAAAAGGATTTAATTTTTTAAAAGTAACAGCTAATTATACTGATATAGGGCCATTAGGTGGTACAGAGGTTAGAGCACCAGCCCTGGAGTCAGGAGGACCTGAGTTCAAATGTAACCTCAGACACAAGAATTTCCTAGCTGTGTGACCTTGGGCAAGTCACTTATCCCCACTGTCTTGCAAAAACAAAAAAAATTATACTGATATGGTAAACAAAGTGCTCTGTAGGAATTCTGGAATTCAATAATAAAGCAGCAGTTCAGCCCAGTTTATGCTGCTGCAGGAGGCCTGCTGTGGGGCATGGAGTTTGTCCACTTGCCTATGGCCACTGAACCCATAGGAGACAGACATGTATGGGAGCTGCGCTCAGGTAGTCCTGCCTCTGGAGTCAGAACTTTGCCCAGGACACCCCCTGGACCTTTCTGGGGTATTAACGCTGTTTTAACAGCTGTGATGGGGCAGGGATAGATTCTGGCTTTCTACATTCACAAGGATCTTGGTTTCTTACCTGCTCTTCGGGTACTGGGTCCTTGTCCTGAATATGCAGTGCAGGCTGTGGCAAAGGTTCTCTGACACAGTGTGAGGTTTCACAAGCTACTTCAGGTTTGCCTTCAGGAGGGCAAATGAGGAAAAGAAAGGTCATTTGAAATCTGGGGTGCTGCTGATGGCAAACAATCTTGGGGCTGTTCTGTGGATCAAACTTTACCTTCTCAAAAAAACCAAGGAGACAGGGATCTGCCAACCACACAGCAGGCAGGACTCTTTTTTCCATTTATTAGGATCCCTGCCAGTTCAAAGGCTCAGCACTGTTGAGAATAGTAACGGGCATAATGTTTTGAAGGATTTACTCCTCTAGAGTACAGTACTAGAGCGAAGGCTTCTGCTGCACAGGCCCAACTCCCTGAGGGACTGGTAACTGCAGGAGCCCTCTCTTTACTAAATGGAAACAACAGTCTGCCATTCTTCTCATCTGAGTGATGCTGGCCCAGAGATGGCCTGGTACACAGCAGGTGCCTCATAAGTGCACATTCCCTTCCCTCCCTTCTCAGAGGATTCCAGTCAACAACTGGAGAACATCTGATCCCTTATCCAGAGCGGGGGAAAGTGTTCAGAAGCCTTACTGAGTAATACCTGCCAACAGCAGCAAGGCGTGTTCCCGCTGATTCAGCTGGTTTAATTAATCCTCATACAGGATCAAGCCTCTGATAAGAGGGTAGTTTCATAAATGTTTGTTTTACTTTATATCATGAGTAATTACAGATGCATTTCCTAGAAAAGCTCCCTCCTGAGCTTAGGAAGCAGATTTGATAAGAAGCTTTTAGGAAACATTCAAACTCATCAAGTCCACTTGGAGAGTGAGAAACTGACCCAGAGAAACGCAATGATAGGAGGTTCACTTGGGCTCAAGTTCACTCTTGTATGCTCCATCTTCAATGCTTATGGATTTGAGCTAGGATCATCTGAATTTCCTTAAAGCTATCAAACAGATAACTTCTAAAAATACACATGATTCAATGTGTTAATATTTCAGATTAAATTTTAATTTCCTTCTGCCAACATTAACTGGTTAGTCTAGACTTTTTTTTTTTAGGGTTTTTGCTAGGCAATGGGGTTAAGTGGCTTGCCCAAAGCCACACAGCTAGGTAATTATTAAGTGACTGAGGCTGGATTTGAACTCAGGTACTCCTGACTCCAGGGCCAGTGCTCTATCCACTGTGCCACCTAGCCAACCTTAGTCTAGACTTCTTAACATGATTGGTTATTTCTCATGGATTTGGAGAGTGAACAAAAAGGAAGATTATTCTATTTAACTTTTTAATGATGAGAAATATGCCACTCCCTGGGGATATTTTGATACCAAACCACTTTTGAGGGAAATCTTTATCAAAACTTTCAATTGAGCTCATTCTGAGTTAACAGAAGTGGGGGGGGTAAAGAAAATGGTAACAAAGGACAGCAGTCATACTTTTTTGGCAGGGCTAAAGTGCTTTGTCTTAGTAACAAAATGATGAACCATTTGTTAATGTTTCATATTTGAATTACTCATTATGGGTCAAGTAGGTTATTGCCAACACTGGGAAAATCTTTTGCTCCACTGCTGAGTTATTTATAAATTACATAAAAAGTAAGCAATGAAAAAACTGCAATATAAAAAAGGTATAATTTATCAATAAGACAGAAAAGAGTTTTAAATATAAGTTGTCTGTTCACATAGAATGACTAGCCTACCAGAGTAAAGAAAAATTTTTCTTATATTGATTTGAAGTAGGGTGCAAAATGGAAAACCACTGGGGCAGCTAGGTGGCACAGTGGATAGAGCACTGGCCCAGCAGTCAGGAGTACCTGAGTTCAAATCCAACCTCCAACACTTAATAATTATCTAGCTGTGTGGCCTTGGGCAAGTCATTTAACCCCATTGCCTTGCAAAAACCTAAAAAAACCCCCAAAAAACCCAAACCCCCAAATGGAAAACTATTGCCATCTATAAAGTGTCTACTGCACTAGACATTACTCCAAAGAACCCATTCCCATTTTTCTAGCAAAAATTTTTAAATAATCTAAGAATATTTTCACAATAAAGCTATAAGAAATTTCTGTCATGATGTGGTAAAACAGAGCATGGTAGTTTGTTGGGGGCAGGGTCCATTATTTATTTATCTTTGCTCCTAGGTGTACTCCTTTCAAAAAAATGGGTGTGTAGTGCACATACACTTGTTGATTCAATGTGATTTTAGCAGTACAAAAACAATGTGTTTACTGAAGGAGGAGAACCATTAGCAGAATAAGAGGGTAGGGTGTCATATTAATCAAGAAGGGGAGATGAAATTTTATTTAATGCTGTAAGAGAAAACATGAGAAACAAGCATGTCTGATGTCTGATAATGGAAACATTAAAAGGATTACTGTCAAAACTTCCAAGGCTTCAATTTAAAAGGTAACAAAATGTATGTTACAACTTAAAACTAATCTAAGTCCTTGAATGTACTATCTGTTTCAAAAGTCTAAGATTAGATTGTCTTGAAGAGAGTGTTAAAAACATCTGCTAGAGGGTGGCTAGGTAGAGGGTGGCTAGGTGGTGCAGTGGATAAAGCACCGGCCTTGGAGTCAGGAGTACCCGAGTTCAAATCCAGTCTCAGACACTTAATAACTACCTAGCTGTGTGGCCTTGGGCAAGCCACTTAACCCCATTTGCCTTGCAAAAACCTAACAAAAAAAAACACCATCTGCTAGGCTTCTAGGTTTATAGCTCAGGCAGAAAAATGTGCACACACAAGATTGTAAATAAATGTGCTATAAAAATATATGAGAATTGTTGTACTACAGTTATAATTGTTATACAACCTTTCTTTTGTTCACCTCAGAACTAAGTATTATGAATAAGAACTAAAAGTCTCAAACAAATAAATGCATTTATTCTTGGGCATCAAAACTTAGCATACTGTACTGAAATGATGTCAGATTTTAGGTTACATCTGTTTGTATCAAATTATTTCTGAGGGTTGATAGTATCACAGTAATTACAGGATCTCTCCATCCCTATATTTCTGGGGTTCTTAGGACCTACCTACTACCAAGTCTCTGTCCTAACCAACTTACTGGAGGTTCTAGAATTCCCACCACAAACTCAGTGAACATTAAATAAGCACTTACTTGTGTAAACCATTGGTGGAGGTGTTGGAGATATGACCCAAAAAACTAATCAATAGTTCTTACCCAACAGAGAAGTAACTTTTTCAGCTTATGGCATCTTTTTCTTCCCATTTTCCCTCTCACTCCCTAGATCAAAATGCTCAAGTTAACATGAATACATATGCACTCCTTATTATATAAGCAGAAAGACAAGCTTTACAAGAGGGTACTGTGGCCAGGCAGAATGGAGCCATGGCTGAAGATACTGGGGACCTGGGTGTCTAGCAGCTGAAGGGGGAGGTGGTTAAAAGAATACAGGACAGATATTCCCTAGGTTCACAATTTTGCTTAGAAATGGCCCTTGATCAAATTGTGAGAAAGAAAGAAAAAATGATGTTTCAAATTAGATGCATTAAATTACTGAAAATAATAAAAGGTTAGAGAACAGATTAAAAAATAATTTTCTAATTTGAACAATTTAGCAAGGTTATGGTAAAAATGCTTTTTATTTTTTATTTTATTTATTTATTTATTTTTGGTAAGGCAGAGGGAGTTAAGTGGCTTGCCCAAGGGCCCAAGGCCACACAGCTAGGTAATTATTAAGTGTCTGAGGCCGGATTTAAACCAAGGAACTCCTGACTCCAGGGCTGGTGCTTTATCTACTACGCCACCTAGCCACCCCAAAAATGCTTTTTATTAAAATAAACTAAAGTGGATCTTGAATAACTGAAGATAGGAATACTATATTTCATTCCATAGAGTCTAATTAATTCAATGAGCAGTTATTAAAATTTTAAGGGAGTTAGATTGTACAGTGGATAGAGCACTGGACCTGGAGTCAGGAAGACTCCAGCCTCAGACACTTACTAGCTGTGTGACACTAGGCAAGTCAGCTAGCCTTGTTTGCCTCAGTTGCTCATCTCTAAAATGAGCTGGAGAAGGAAATGGCAAATCACTCCAGTTTCATTGCCAAGAAAATTCCAAAATGGGTTCATGAAGAATCAGTCATGGCTGAATAACAGCAACATGATGGCAAAAATGGTTTTCACTTTTTATATTACATATTGATATTGTATAATATATATATATATATTTATATATAAAGTTTATTTTATATCATATATTTATATTGTAAAAATTGGCCATGAGCTGATAGATGAATGAATATGTTGACTTAATATACCAAAGGCATTCTGGTTTCTACAAAATGTAAACAAAATATCTAATTCTGCAAATTTTTAGGCATGCTAAATGTTCTGAACGACAAATTTATGCCCTTAGGGGACAAATGCTTTACTAATTACATTTTGGATAAAATTAAAACAGTAATCTTGAAGCACGTCAAGATACTAGTTTTCTAGCCTGGAAAGATGTGCCTCAACTGATGCTGAACCATTCATTATATACAGTAACAACAGCATGGGGTGATGATCAACTATGATGGAATTGTTCATTTCAGCAGTTAAAAAAGACAATTTTAAAAGACTTGTGATGGAAACACCATCTATATCCAGAAAAGGAACTGTGGAGTTTAAATGAAGAAAAAGCTTATTACCTTCAATTTTTAAAAAGTTGTCTTATGTATTATTAAGTAATTTTGTTATCTCTAATATTTTCTTTCTTCTGTTTGGATCTGATACTTCTTTCAGAATATGTTCAATTTTGATCTATGTTTGGCATGGCTACAAATGTAAAGCCTATATCAGATTGCATTCTACTGGGGGTGGGGGGAGCAGAGGGAGGGGAAAAAAATTGTAAAACTCAAGAGTCTTGACAAAAAAAAAGACTGGTTAAAAACTATAATGGGATATAGTAGAAAATATAAAATATTTATTAAAAAAAGATACTAGTTTCCTGTTACAAATTTATGCAAGTTTTTCTGACTAAAAGTTTATTCAGTTTGATGACACATGAGCCTAGTGACACTACATTATCCTCAGAAGGATGACAAAACTCTGATAAGTCTTAATAGCTACTGAGAAATGTGAGCCATCATAGGTCACCTGAGTCAGACCAGAATCTCATGCTAACCAAAGACAAGAGAAAATCTTGATGAGTCATCCTAACAAGTACTGCTCAGAAGACCAAGTTCTTTGTAAGTATAACTCAAATCACATTTTTTAAAAAATGAAAAAAGAGAAGCATCAGTATATGAATGGGTAGGTGAAATCCGTGGTGTGGTTATGATTCCCTCCCACAGCTGCAGATTGCAGTTCTTCCTTGTTTTCTCTTTTGTGTGCTTCTGGTCCAGGTCTTTGTAAATACTTCACCAGATATCCATGTGGCACATGTTAGTGGGCTTCATTTGGGCCTTTTTAGTATTTTATGGGTATCTCACTCTTACTACCTGACCAATCTAGTTCCTTTTCTGTTCAAAAAAATTCTGAATGGCTGGTTTAAACAAACAGAAAATAGCAACTCTATTATGGCAAAGATTTGAGCACATGTAGCTGATGTGGTCTAACAATGTTGTCTTAAACTCCTTTTCCCCTTTAAAATAATGCTTTTCTTTTCCAACGTTTTCTATTTCTTTTCACACCAAGGGGAGATAAAGTGATCATAAGCCTACAAAATATAAAAATTAAGATTCTGTAAGGCATTTCCAGCAACTCCTTTCTTAAATACCATTTTAAATAACCAAAGTCAGCATATCCCCAAAGAAAAACCCTTACTCATAAAGCCTCATCCAGACCCATTAGGTTACTAAAAATCTCAGAAAACTCTAAAAAATGATGTCAAGAGAACCTTGTGCTTTCTTCCTAAGTTTGGAGAGGCTTATTACCAGAAGTTTGAGCACTAAGTAGTGAATTTTTTTTGTCAACCCAAACTCAAGTTATGATGTGAGACATTGGAGAACTATGTTAGTGAAATTAGAGATCACTGGAAGTATTAATAATGTGTGTGTGTGTGTGTGTGTGTGTGTGCACACACACAAACACACATCTATCAACATATATACACACACTCTCTTCTTCCACTTCCCTCAGATAACGATGGAAATATGAACTAGTCCTTTTACATGAGGACATTTTAGTTACAGAAGGGGTCACAGAAAAATTATTCATGTTAGAAAAGCAGTTTGAGCCTGTTCTGAAGACAAAAAGAGAAAAGGGGCCTAGAGAGATGCATTGAGAGCTGTCTGAAAATACATCAAAGGTACAAGTGGGAGATGGGTATGAAGTATTCTTGTTCATCCATTCACTCACATACATTTTTTTTTCAGGATTTTAAGGGATACAGACAAGGAACTAAAAATCCTGGAAGTGTTCAGGAATTTGAGGAAATTATATATTGCTTGTGTTATATATCTTGGAGCTCTGAGTTTTTTAATCTTGAGTTGGTCATAGGACAGTACTCCTGGAAAGACCCTGATCAGAAGTTATTAAGAGATTTAAGAGAGGAAGAGAAGAGATAGTAGAGATGAGAAGAATGAGTAGTCCAGTAGTTACCTACAGAAGCTGATGGCAGAGATTATCTGCTGCCTCAAAGAAACAGGTCAGAGGAGAATCAGAAAAGAATAATAGACAGTTGCCTTAAAAGTGGATGATTCTCTGAGTGTCTGGAGTTCACTGGACTTCTGTAGGTGCTGGAAGACGATGGGAATATCAAGAGAATTTTGTTGCTGAAGGAAGAATTGGTTGGACTTCTTGACCTTTAGCCACCTTGATAGCCAGAGAGAAGGGCTGTCCTCTATGACCCTTTCTATCCTGAGGGAGAAGCTCCTTTGAGCCCAATAAAGAAGATCTGGGTGAGGGATCTGCTTGAAGTTGAAAGAGCATCTACCAAGAAAACAGGCAGGGCAAGGCGCAGCCCCTGGTTCTACTCGTCAGCACCCAAGAAGAGAGGAGAGGAAGCTTTGTAGAAGAGGTGCTAGAGACTAAAGAGACAACCAACAGCCAGGATTGAGTCCAATCCAGATCCCAGAGTTGCTTTATGTAGAGGGGGTTCTCTACTCCTTATGGATCCATTATCCTTCACATACATGATGTCAATTGGAGGGAGAGTGGATCTAGGTTTATGAACATACTGTTCAATTTTGTTACTCTTGCATTTGTCTTCTATTTAGTGTATGGTATGTTATCATTATTGATTTTACCTTATTTTTTAATCAATGCTTTATGTTTAAGAGACAGTAGTGTTATTGTGATTGCTTTGTATCAGAAACCACAGTGGCAGGTAGTATATATATCTCCTCCCTCCCAACAAAGACTACCCTCAGTATAATCAGAGATGAATTCTAGAAGTGTGGTCTTCCCTGTCACTAGTTCCCAACTCCAGGAAAGTCTCTGAGACTTGATGGCATGAATGCATGTTGGTGTGAACTGATTATTTCAAAGAGAGTGAGAGAGGAGGAGGCCCCATTAGATATCATGTCCAAAGGCTATGTTGGGTTGGTATTATACCCAAGCTATACATGTATATGTAGACATGTATAGAGACATATAAACACATTCTGTTTATAAAAAGAAACTATGTGTCCATTGGTCTTGTCATTTTTGAATGCCGATGTGTGGGAAAGAAGAGAAAGATCACATCACTGTGTATATTCTGTTCGGTTCTAGAATAACTGGTACACTGAAAGTCTTCAATAATATTAAATGGGGTTTTTAACTTTAACTCATCCCTATGTAAAACTCTTTGATCAGTTTTGTATCTGCACTGATGCCATTGCATATACAGTAAATATAACGTTGGAAAACCAGAAAAATCCAAAAAAGGAGTGTAAAGCTGAAGTCAATTTCAACCTGAATCCCAGAAGCTAAACTACATATTTGAAGAATGTAACCAATATTAAATAAACAGGAAGGCCTGACCATCAAGTGTTTGCCAGGAAAACCTCTCAAACATACCTTTTTTATCTGAATTTCTTCGTACCAGTTTATCTACTTGAGAAAGAGCTTCTTCCCAGCAACTGTTGCTTGCTTGAACTCGGGGCTGGAGCAACTTTAACTTTTGCTCCAGAGTCTGGTAGGCCTCTGATGCTAGTGAATTGGCTTCCTTAGTACCAACGAGCTTTTCAAGTTCATCCTCCAGAATTATAACCCTAGGTAAAAAAAGCAAAGCAGAGACAGATCTGAAATTAAAAGCCCTAAAGATTGTTCAAATAATATACTTACAAACTTAATAATATATAATACAAGTATATTTATCAAGTTAATAATAAATAGAACATCACATTAGGTATGACAGTAATTAGGACAGTAATATAATCCCATGTTAACCTCCATGGCCACATGACAAAGTTGCTTGGCTAGAACTCTTGGCAAAGCATTGCACCCTTCATTAAAAATGCCTACTCTCCTAGTGGTGGTTCCCAAAGGTGGTGTGTGCTCTGGAATTTGATTTTTCTTAAAACTGGAAGGCTAGGTGGCATAGTGGATAAAGCACCAGCCTTGGAGTCAGGAGTATCTGGGTTCAAATCCGGCCTCAGACACTTAATAATTACCTAGCTGTGTGGCCTTGGGCAAGCCACTTAACCCCATTTGCCTTGCAAAAACCTAAAAAAACCCCAAAACACTGGAAGAAGGTTTCCCTCTCCTGAGACAGAATGTTGTTGCCTAGCTTGAAGTTTATGAAGAGGTTTTCAGTTAACAACAGGCAGAGAGAAAGGGCATATAAAGCTTGCTAGGATGCCAGGGGAAGACCAGCAACTTCAACAAGGGGTCTCATATCTGATTCAACTTTAAAGTGTTGGAGACTGGGATGGTGCTTTTTGATGAAAGGAGTGAAAAGCTGATAAAGGCTTGATAATTCCTTGTTGGGTTATGCTGGCTTTCTTTTTGTACTAATTTGAAATTTCAAGTCACTTTGCTATAGTAAGTTATTTTCTGAAAATGGCAGGTTCCATTGTAATGGGCCTAATGTAAAACAGCTAGAAAGATGCCAATTCAGCAACATTAGTTCCCCTTGTGCAAATTCTCCAATACCAGGTTGTTTGTATCATCTTCCATTGCACTGGGTTCTTTCCTATTCTAACCATTAAAATTAGGAAAGAGAACACAGTTGAGGAGGACCCAAACCTAACAAACTGATGCTTCACTCCCTACTTTTGAGATCATGAATCATCTTTTAGGAGCCTGGCATCAAAACTGACTCCTCTTAAATCCAACCTCTAAGACAAGCTCCAAAGGACCCAGCTGGTGAACTCCAGACAAGGCCCCCTCTCTCCCAGCTGATGTCAGTACTCACTCATTCAACAATGCTTTCAGATGGAGCTGGAGGCTGCGCACTGCTGTGTGAAGGCTGTTTAGCTCTTTTGATTTTTGCTTTGATTTGGACAATCGCTGAGTCTCTGATCGATGCTGAGTTTCAAAGTATCTGTAGAACTCATAGCTGCGCTTCAGTTCTTCCAGACAGGCAGCATACACATGAGGTAGACCTTGAGTCACATCATACAGGACCCGATGAGAGGAAAGGGAAGGCATGAGGAAGGGCCCCCGTGGCACATTCACAGTGGACAGGAGCAGTGTCAGGCGCCGGAAGAACTCTGAACTCTGTCCTACCCAGAGCTGGAACAAAACCTAAAGAGATGGGGCTGGATCAGATTTTTCCAAGAGTAAATTTTCCATTTCTACAACCAGAGCAGGCCTGAACTCAGTTTACCTTGGGGGGAGGGGCATGGTCAACATTCTTCTTTCTCTATAAAGAGGAAGACAACTGTACAACTGACCCTAAGATGGGGCTGCTGAGTTGTTATCCCCAGCACTTAGGAAGCTTGGATCAGAGCACAGCAGATGCCACAGACTCACTTCTTTGGATCATCTCTGCATACATACAGGCTATCACTGAATGTAGCATTTAAGCAAATCAGGGGAGATGGAGTCACATTAGCTCTCCCCCAAATCCACGAGATTTCTCTCAGACTTCTCTATACATACAATTGTGAGGAACAAGTCTCTAAAAGGCATTAAAGCTGCTCCCAGACACCTGTCTAGCCCCTGGGCCAAACTTTCTTCAGGGGAAATGGGGAGAATCAAATGCAGTTACATGGACAGCTAGTACATGAATGAGAATGTCTTTGTTACTACCTTGCTCTATGGAAGAGCAGGTCCAAAAAGGAGACATGGGCAGGAAGGAAACATGAAGCCTGGTCTTATTCCTTATTCCTTCCTCCAATATTGTTTGGCTGTTTTCCTAAGCAACAGTCTCATGAACAACAGCATTTTCAGAGAATCAGTTAAGGGCAGAATGGGAATCAAGGACACCTGATGGTGTGTCAAGAGGGTCAGGGATTCAAAGACCGGAGATGGGAGAGAGGAATGACACACCAAGACAGCAGTGCTCAAGGAGTGTGAGCTCAAGTATGTGTGAAAAGTACTGGTGCCAGCCTCAGAAAACAAAAGGGAAGAGTAGAATGAGAAATTCTGGAAAACATGAGCTGAGTTTGGAGGCACAATTCAGAAGTCAAAGATCAATAGGTCCCTCAAATAACATCCAGCCCAATCTCCTCATCTTACACATGAGGGTTGGAGAAGTAACATGTCTAAGATCTCAAAGGCAGTAATCAACAGAGCCAGGATTTGAAATCAAGGTCTATGACCTGATGAGACCGATTCTTCTGTACCACACAGGGGCCAAGAGATAAAACAAGTAGAATAGAAGGTTTGGGAGAAATAATTAAGACTAAGAGAAATGCAGAAAGCATTAGGAAAACTAAGAGCAATCGGTGTGATGCATGCTGAGAATCAAGTGAATCAAAGCAGGTTTCAGACAGGAATATAATATTTGCTCATGAATGAAAGTTTGGGGGTTTTGGAAAAGAGAGGTGATGACAAAGGCACCTTGGAGGTTAGAGAAAGAATTAAGACTGAACATGGAGAAGAAGAAACTGGAGGGTTTAACTTATTGGCTAGTTCTAATATTACCTGAAGCCTAAAAAGAAACAAATGAGTCATTGGTTAAGGGATCATGGTGATGTTAGTAATGGATAATTTATTCAGAAAAGCTCTGGGTTAATGCCATTACCCTTAAAAGCCTGGGTAAACAATTCCAAGAGAAGTCCTAGAAGTTTTTAATGACTACAGGTCTCAGTATTTCTCTAAATACCACTGTCAACTGAACAACCACAGACCAGTAAAGGGTGGAAGGAATAAGCAGAGATCAATTTAGCTAAAATATAGAACATGTGAACTACATGTTAGAAGAAAAGTTGCGGCCTGGTCTTGAAGGGCTTTTTGTGGCAAATAGAGTAGTATTTCATCCTGGATGTAAGAGGAAAACCATGGAGATGTTAGGTAGGGAGAAACTGGTGACTAAGGCATACCACCTATAAGTATAATGTGCAACACAATCAAGAAAACAACACAGGGGGTGGCTAGGTGGCATAGTGGATAAAGCACCAGTCCTGGAGTCAGGAGTACCGGGGTTCAAATCCAGTCTCAGACACTTAATAATTACCTAGCCATGTGGCCTTGGGCAAGCCACTTAACCCCGTTTGCCTTGCAAAAAAAAAACAAAACTAAAAAAAAGAGAAAACAACACAGACTTTGGGAGAAAAAAAGGGAGAATTGATTCTCAAGAGAAAAGAATAATATATAAAATGATATATAAATACATATATATATATATATATATATATATATATATATGTATTATCTGCTGTGTTCAATAGATAGAGTTTATAAGAAAAGGGGAGGAAATGTGTGGCTGGACACCTTAAGTCACATCAAGTGGCAACCACGGACTTCCCTGAGAAGAAACATGGAAGCTATCATAAAAAAGGAAGTGTGTGGACATTGGAGGTCCACCTCTAGGTTAAAAAAAAATGATCCTTTGTCATATTTACTTGTCAAGCATCAGATGCTTCTGGACTACATTTTTCCCTTTCAATCCTGGCAGATCTGCCGAGGGAAAGATTTCCATGTAAAGCTATTAACTATGGAGGTCCTACATATTCTGGATACAGCTGGTGTCATTGGCAGCTCATGACCTCTACTTACCTGCCACGGATAACTGCTTCTTTTGGTGCAGCATCTTTTACAACACATTATCAGATTAGTTTTAGCTCATTTCCAACATGAAGATGAGGGTAAGAGATAAGGATATCACTAAAATAAACTCCGCCTAAAACATAATTAAAAATAGGTGAGATGAAGAGAGTATGGTAGCAAGGGAGGGGTGTAGATATCCCAGACATCACAGTCCAAAAGTTAGATCCTGACCAAGTAATGAGAGGAAAGCCTAACATTGTGGCAAGTCTGATGAAACTGAAGCTTAAAGGGCAAAGAAAAAAGTGAAGGAATCTATTTATATTAGAAATAGGAAGCTAACAAGAGAACTAGGGGGAACAATTTGATGATCAACATCTGAAAGATATTAAGAGCTAAAAATGAGACAATGAATCATTTTGATTTTTTTTAACTGTAGAAGAGATTAGGACAATCCTTCCCCTTTCTGTCTCCCTTATCTTTTTTTATTTTGTTTTGTTTTAGGTTTTTGCAAGGCAACAGGGTTAAGTGGCTTGCAAGGCCACACAACTAGGTAATTATTAAGTGTCTGAGGCTTGATTTGAACTCAGGTACTCCTGACTCCAGACCACCCCCTTCCCTTATTTTTTTGATATGAAGGGCAATAGAGCAAATCTAAGTAAAATTCTGTTTTAGTGATGAGACAGCTAGGTGGCACAGTGGATAGAATGCTGGGTCCTGAATTAGGAAGACCTAAGTTCAGACTCTTACAAGTTGTGTAACCCTGGAAAAGGCACTAATCCCTGTTTGCCTCAGTTTCCTTATTTATCAAATGAGTTGGAGAAAGAAACAGCAAACCACACTAGTATCTTTGCCAAGAAAACCCCAAAAGGGATCACTGACAAACAAGTAAACAAAATTATAGATGTGTATGGATTTGATTTTATAAAATCCTAGTCCTGGCTGTTGATGTTGAGATGTGAAATCATAACACAGGATGGATATTTTTACTGAATGTCTCAAATTACATTCAAATATAGTTATAGCAGAAAAGCAAATCAAGTGACTCATGTGCCCAGGTTTTAGGACTGCTAAATATTTTGCTGCTGCCCAATGGTCCCTCTCTCCTTACCAATCTAGGTCATGGAAGGTGCTATTTGCCACATATAAGCAAAGGAACAAATCCTCTTCTCTAGGAAATCCAAATGGTTTTCTCTATTCTGTTTCTCTATTCTTCCAGTGGAAGAAATATTCACTGCTATGAGATTATAGATCCATTTGTGTATGTGAATGCTAGAAGCTGGAGGCAGGATGGAGACAGAGGCCAAGGGAGCAGAGGGGCCTGGCTGGAGCTGTCATGAGTCCCTTCTCAAGAACCACCCATTCCCAGGACTCTCTGATCCTTGGGACCTGGGGAATTTCCTCTCCAGGCCTCTATTTTCTCTCCTGTCCCATCTGCCCTTCCCCAAACCTCACCTCTTGAGCCTCTCTTGTCTCAGAGTAAACCTCTGGTGGGCAGATGCAGGCACTTGGACATGTGCTTAGAGAAGTTATGTTTCTTTTAAAATTATTTTCAGGATTATAAGAAATAAGGATTAAAATTGTATGTTATCAAAACCAGATGATCCTTTTCATAGATGCTAGACAAATAGCAAACAAAACAAAACAAAACTGTCAAGACTGGCTCTGTAAAAGCATATAGACCATGGTCATTTCTAGGTCTTTCTCACATAGAGATCTAGTGTTATAGCTACCAATGCTCCCTGACTAAAAGCAAACTCCTCTGCTCACACTGAAGGCCCACCACAACGTGGCACCACCCAACCTCTCCAGGCTTTGCACGATTCTCCCAGCTTCACAGACTAGGATCTCCAGCCAAGTCAGGTTCTGCCATCCTGGGACCAGGGCCCACCCAAGACTGGCATCTGAGTCTCTGTTCAAGCCTCCCTATGCTTCTTTCCTTGGTGAGTTCCTACAGTCAGCCTTGGAAGCTTAGCTTACATATATCACTTCTCCCATGAAACTTGCCCCAAACCCAGAGCTCACACAACAGGGGGCTTATAACTCTCTGGGACAAAATATCACATGCAGGTTGGTATTCTAGTAGTGGACAATACATGCACATCTGCCTCTCCAAGAGGGCAGACTGTGTCATCTACACTCCTGATCTCCTCCAGGTTAGGACAATAGTATGCACATAGAAGATAATGTTTGCTGACCTGAATGAGAGTGTTTGACTTTGTCTCATATTTTATCTGTGAACAATAAAACTACTTGAATGAGGGGTAGCTAGGTAGATAAATCCAGCCTCAGACACTTAATAATTATCTAGCCGTGTGGCCTTGGGCAAGCCACTTAACTCCATTTGCCTTGCAAAAACCTAAAAAAAAAACCCACCAAAAAAACCACAACGTACTCGTACTGGAAGGATTGCAGTAGGGAGGTAACCCTCAGTTCTCACAGTGTCCCAGGAGAATGAAGAGTGCAGCAGATCCATCACACAGGAAGGCTCTATGGGCCTGATGATGGACTTGCTATTATTCAAAAGCTAGATGAGCTCTACTCAATGAGATCGTCTCCCCAAGTTGAATCCCGGGGAAGAAGACTTCTGGCCAAAGCAATCCCTTCCTGTCTACCGAGCCCCCGAATTCCCTTCCTTCTCTGAATTGTGGCAGTTACAAGGTGTTGTCCTCTTCTTACGTGGACAACTGTAACTGCTGAAAGGAGTAGAACAAGGACGGGTTATGTGAATCAGAGGAAAGTCTGGCCTATAGGAAGTGCTATTTAAACACATAATGACCTTCTCCCTCTTCTAGATATGAGAGCTCTAACTCTAAGGAGCAGATGTGTATTTCCACCACACCAGCATTATAGGACTCTGATCATATGATCGCAACCCAAGGAACAACCCTGATCTGTAGGAGAAGGGAAAGGTAGGGTGGGTGAGGCAGCAAGGAGAGGAGTCAAAGTGCCACATACTCTATATCCAATACAGAATCAATGTCCAAACCCTTCACTTAAGCTATTATCCTTGTACTTTGAAGTTTCTTGAATCATCATTTAATTCGTCATGGATTAGCTGCGTAGTGAGTCCTTGAGGGAAGGCTCTATGTCTTGTATTTTTACATTTCCAACAGGGGGCAGCACATTGCTACATTAATGTATAATTCAAGATGTATGGTCAATAAATAATGTGAAAAATAAATGTTACACAAATTAGTTTAAACAAGTCACGTCCACAAGTCTGCAGCTTTTGAACACATGAAGTGAGGACAGTGAAGAATGTTGATTAGGAGGAAGCTTTTTCCCTTCTGGAGGGAAGGAAGGGAGAAGCCACAAGATTTATTTTATGTTCATGGAGAGATAAGAAGCCTGAGCTGGTGACTTCTCTGTTGCCACCTAAGGAAAAAAAGACAAAGAGGAGGTAGGAACAGGCAGAAAATCAGAAAAGGTTGTACAAAAAATAGAAGCATCAGAAACAACTGAGGGAAACAGTAGAGAGGAGCCCAAGGAATCTAAAATTTAGAGATCAGCACAAGATAGATAAGGTTAATTAGGAAAAGCAGGCTTCCTCATCTAAACCTTTGTGTAAGATTGGGGTTGGAAAAAGCTGATAAGGTCAAACTGGGCTAAGTAAGGAAGGAATCAAATAGATTCTTCTTCTAAACATTGTATTATGGAATCATCTTTAAAGGTGGTCTAGTTTTTAAAAAGCTTTTGTATTTTTTTTTAAGAAGGGAGGAAAAAATAACCTCTCTCAAACATATCTATAAAGCGAAGCCTTACTTGCTAAACTGAGCTGCTGTGATGGAGACAACGAAACAGCAGGTTCAAATATTAGGGCCAAATGAATATTTGAGAAGAGAAATGACATCAGTGTCCTGACGAATCACTTTACTTCATCCATGAAAGTGTTTATTTTGAGATGCCTTTCTGAGGTGCTTCTATTTGAAAAGGCCTTAGTAACCCTATCCTTAAAGGTTAATGTTTGAGACATTTATGGAAGGGATCTCTATAAGATTATGGATAAATCTTGTTTTGCTGCAACATTCTGACTTCATTTTGCTTGCTCCCTTTTCCAAATTTCTAAACTCCTGAAGACAGAGATCACCTCCATCAAAAAACAATGCATTCGGGGCGGAGCCAAGATATTTGTGTGAAGGCAGCATTCCCCCACAATTCCAACACCCCCAAACAAATGAGGGCTCTAGACAAAAATTAGAGGGGCAGAACCCACAGAAAGACTGAGTGTTACATTTTCCCAGTCCAAGATAACTTAGAAGCTCCCCAGGAAAGGTGTGCTTCACCAGGACCTGGGATTGGAAAAAAAAGCCGGGGCGCAGCCCAGCCTAGCCTAGTACAGCCCAGCCCAGCACAGCTCAGCGCAGCCCAGAAATAACCGGCAACAGCTTGAAGGGGTGGTGGGAGAACTCTGCTGCACCTGGGGTGAGTGTGGAGTGAGGAGCATGGCCCGCAGAACCTGCATCGAGAATTGGGAGAAAGAAGCCTGTACCCCCAGAGACGGTAAGAGAAGTCTGCAGAGATTTCTCTGCTCTCCCTGGGGTAGGACTCTACTGTTTGCCTACACTCAGACCCAGGTTGCAGTTTGGGCTTCTATACTAAGATAGCTGGATCCCTCCTTACAGCTCCCGGGCAGAGGGCAGTGCTGTGGTTATTTACATATCAAAGCACGGGCTAGAGAGCATAAGACCTTGAAGGAATAAAGGTCCCAGTGGGGTGTCCCCCCCCAAAAAAGACCAACCCCAAAGCCTTGGAAGTGCTGTAAATTAGTCTTGGGCTGAGGAAATGAGTAAACCACAGAAAAAGAAGAATCTGACTATAGAGAATTACTTCAGTCCTATGGAAGATCAAAACACATACTCAGATGATGACAAAAATCAAAGCTTCCATATCCAAAACCTCCAAGAGAAATAGAAAATAGGCTCAGACTGTGGATGAGTTAAAAAAAAAGACTTTGAAAAGCAATTAAGGGAGGTGGAGGAAAAACTGGGAGGAGAAATGAGAGCAATGCAGAAAAATCATGAAAACCAAATCAACAGCTTGGTGAAAGAAATGCAAAAAAATACTGAAGAAAATAATATTTAAAAACCAGTTTAGGCCTAATGGAAAAAAACAAAACACAAGGCAAATGAGAAGAATGCCTTAAAAAGTGGAATTGGCCAGCTGGAAAAGTAGATAAAAAAGCTCTCTGGAGAAAAAAAAACCCCCAATGCATTCCTTTTAACATTATTGGGGAGCACTGGCCTATAAGTAAGCTGAGTTTGAGGCCTAGATCAGCAAATAAATGGAGACCTTCAGCAATTAAGTCCTGTCTTTGCTTCTCTGCTCTCAGCCACATGAAGTGATTGCCATAAATGAGTATTTCTTCAACTATTTTTGCATGAACAGAGCACAGTATTATTCTCTGTCATAAGGAATCCAAGGAAAGAACGAGGAGGGGGGAGGAGACTGGCTCTTATGTGCACATTGGATTTCCAATGATATGAACCACTTCCCTAAATGAGTTCTAAGGTCTATTGTAATGAAAAATGGTACAATTTCTAGGGAAATGGTTGTACCTGTTAAGGTCTTATTGCTCTTAAGAGTTTTGTTCATATGATTTCCTCTCTCTCACTCTATTTCTTAATGTTATGAGGTATTTCATTTCTCAAACAAGACGATGGAACTGAGCAGACATAGAAACTCACATTACTGGTAGGTGGTATGGTAAAAAAGACAGTGAGGTAGCACAGTGGATAGAGCAGACCTGGAGTTGGGAAGGTTTATCTTCCTGAACTCAAAGCAGCCTCAGACACTTTCCTGGTTGTGTGATCCTAAGTAAGTCATTTAACCTTGATGCCTCAAGTTTCCTCATCTATAAAATGAACTGGAGAAGAAAATGGCGAACCACTCCAGTATCTCTGCCAAAAAAAACTCCAAATGGGGTCATGAAGAGTTGGGCATGACTGAAATGACTGAAGAACAACAACAAAAGTATGATGGAAAAGTGGACAAGGAGAACTAGGAGCTAGATTTGAATCCTGCCACTCATGTGACCATGGTCATGAATCTCTCTGTGCCTTAGTTTCCTTAAGTATAAAATAAGTTGAACTAAAAGGTCTCTTAAGACTCCTTCCAGCTCTAGAATCACGAATTATGAAATACAAGTCATAGACCCTCTAGGTATGAATCCTCAGGATCTCCCAAACCCCTCCACTAGGAAGTATGCACATGATCTTTTGGGATTAGAAGTTTGGATTAAATGACTTCTAAGGTCTCTCTCTCTTTCTCTCTTTTAGATTTTTATTTATTTAAGGCAGTGGAGTTAAGAGTGACTTGTCCAAGGTCACACAGCTAGGCAATTATTATTAAGTGTCTCAGGTAAGATTTGAATTCAGGTCCTCCTGACTCCAGGGCTGGTGTTCTATGCACTGTGCCACCTAGCTGCCCCCTCTAGGGTCTCTGTCAAATTTTATTATAATTTATCCTTAAAACTGGGGAAGGGTAAAAATAAAAGATGGAGGAAATTATGTGAATAACTATAGTAGCAACTATTTCTAAGCCACCCCTCCTCAAATGATGGGGTCTAAGATCTCAAGGTTTTCTGATATATAGAAGTTAAATCACCATAAAGTAAAAGCATTAAAGAAAATTTTAAAAAGTAAAAAGGGGGGCGGAGAAAGGGAAACTGAGATTTAGAATATTTTTTGAAGTTTGGAAAGAAAAGAGAATTTTGAATGTATACTAAAACATATTTCCTAGCCATCAAAAAAATTTTCCAAATCCCCTGCTTGCTGTTTCTCCTTCTGGTTTGTTTTATTATTACAGAGGTGGTATTCAAGAAGTGGAAGAGAAGAAGAGTAGTTGAAAACCTTTTTGTCTGATAGGCCCAAGGGCAGCCTATAGACATGGGTCCCCTTGTCCAGGAAACACCTTTTCCACAAAGACAAATTACCTTCAGGGCAGGCAGGCTGAAGCCATCTGTCAGGTTGTGGGCCTCTTCCTCAGATACCTGCTCTTCACTCAGGCCCAGGCCCAGCTCTTTAAAAGGTACCACACAGATGTAGTTGGTCACATTGTCACTTTCCGAATTCAAAGGATAGGTTAAGTGAGAGTTAAGGCAAATACCATGTGAGGTTTTGCATAAAAAGAACAGAAGAGATGCTGGAACATTTAATCCAAATTATCTTTAGCAATCATTTGTAACACATTTTTAGAAGATAGACTTCATATGAGTTCACTTTGACTAGATATTAGTCTGTAATACTAGAAGTTCTTTAGAGTCTAAGTAGAAAGGTCAGATAATTCATCTGTCTAACTGGGTTAGCACTGAATCTTCTTTAGTCCCTTCCAGTGAACTTGATCCAATGAACATGTAACAGAGTGAACATTCCTAGTGTTTTTCTTGATGTCAGTCTAGAGAAAAGATGTAGACCTGCTGGGATAGAGCCAAGGAAGATACTCAGATACTGGCTTTCTCGAAGAGTGCAGGATAACAGCATAATTGGGGTCATCTGCATCTTCATGATTATCAGGGCAGTTATCATGAATTAATGATGAAGTATTTTTTTCGATCTTTTCCCCAAGACGTTATTTAACCTTCAGGAAAACCTCTTCTCTGCTAACAATATCCTCTAACTCAGCAACAGCATTAAAATAATATTTTATTGAGGTACTGCTAACACAGAGCACCCTAGGAACCTGGCTAGATTCTGATCACTCAACCAGTTAATTTTTGTAAGGAAGAATGAAAGATCCCTTTTCATCCCTGTATATTGGGTGGCAACAGAAGGTACTGGTTAGGGTGAGCCTTGGGGTCTAGAAGTTTGGGGCTCAAGTCTCTGACTCATACAAAGAAGATTTCATCAGCACTTCCTAGCACCAAGGAAAAATCACAGATCCAGATCAAATCAAAACTCCAAATGCCTATAGTTTCTTTATCCTTCTCACCATGAGAATATACTTTTGCCAACACCACCAATTTCCCAATTTTTCCCAAGTCTTTGATATTTGGTTTAACAGAATTCAGAAGTCAGATATCTTTAAACATTTAAGTAGTTAATGTTATAGTCATTTTTGCTTATAATGCCTCAATGTTGGATCAAGTGAATGATGTAACCTGTTATAATAACATTTCATATTTTGACTAATACCCTGGTTCAAGGGCTGCATCAATGAGACAGCATTGTTAAGGAGAAAGATCATAAAAACATTAATAAAGCATGGCATCAAAAAAAAGGCATGCCATCCTTCCCTGAAACTGTACATCAACTGTCTGTGACTCAAAAATAACTTTTCACTGAATTAAAAAAATTTAAAGATGTGGTTCACAATAAACCTAAAAACATTATATATGAAAAGTCACTATAAGAATTTCTAGGAAGACTGGAAAATAGTCTAGCATGAGAACAGTAGTGGACCTGGAGTCCATCTGAATTCAAATCTGGACAAGTCATTTTAACCCTAATTGTTTCAAATTAAAAAAGAAAAAAAAGAAAAAGAAATGCAAATTAAAAATAATCAAGCAGAATTGGCAACTAATGAAACTAATGAAGAAGAAATCAAAGACAATCCTTTTAAAGGATTTCTGATGGAAAAAACCATCCACATTCAGAGAAGGAACTATGGAGTCTGAATGCTGACAAAAGCAATCTATCTTCAATTTAAAAAATTTGTTTTATTTTTTTTGTTCTGATTCTTCTTCCACAACATGATTAATATGGAAATATGCTTAACATAGTTATACATGTAAACTCTTTATTAGATTGCTTTCTGTAGGGGGGAGGGGAGAAAGGGAAAAGAGGGAGAAAAAATGTGATACTCAATCTTAAAAAAAACGATTGCTAAAAACTATGTTAACAATATTGAAAGAATAAGTCAATAAATTTAAAGATAATTAAAGAAGTGAACAGTTAAATGTTGGAGGCATTGTGGAAAAACGAGCATACTGATTAATGCAGTGTTGGTTACAATTCTCTTTTATAAGTCTGACGATTAGTTTGGACAAGATTAAAAATCAAATATCCTGGACAAATCTTGGGATTCTTGATTTATCACTCGTGATGGAAATTAGGCAAGTCAGGCTAAATTTAGCAAATGTTATTTTAGCTGCTGTGTAAAACTGCTTAGGAGTCATTTGACAATTTTCTATAGCCACAAAACTTTTCAGTAGCATCATTTATATGTGTTCTCTCTCTCTCTCTTCTTAGTTACAACTGACCTTCCAGTATTTCCAGAAAATACACTGAGTTCAGCCATCACATTTACTTACAACTGTGCCAGAAATTAGGGCACTTTCTGTTCTTTTCATTGAGAAACATCCATGCTCTAGGCTGGATTGTTTGCTTGGGGAATGGGGATGCTCTACAGCTGAATTTCTGTTAGAAACTTTCCAGGTATGATTAACATTATCAAAACTTCTCTTTTAATTTTCAAGATACACAACTTTCCCTCACTTTCTCTTTTGTTAATAGAAGACTGGCACTGATCCCCTCAAAGGATGACTTCTAAGAATGCTTGGCTTTCTGGAGATGCATCTTGGAATCTGTCATATGCCACCTTTGATCCATCCTGTCTTGCCATTGGCACCTTCTCTTTCCTAATGGTTGATCTACTTTGGTGGTGAGTAAATCCTATCTAACATGGCACTATTTGAAATGATGTGACCACTTTAAAAGGTAGGTAAGCTTTGCTTGCCTTTGCCCTGAATTACTCAAACTAGCTTGGCTTGAATTGCTCTTTTCCATATCTGTTCTTTTGTTATAAGGCTTGCATCCTGTTGCCCTCTTTAATGGTTCAACTGGTCACAGATTCTTTTTTTTTTTAAGGTTTTTGCAAGGCAAATGGAGTTAAGTGGCTTGCCCAAGGCCACACAGCTAGGTAATTATTAAGTGTCTGAGACCAGATTTGAACCCAGGTACTCCTGACTCCAGGGCTGGTGCTTTATCCACTACGCCACCTAGCCGCCCCCATAAATTCTTTTGGTTGCTTTCATCATTGGCTTTTTTCCTTTGTTCACTGGATTCTCATGGTCAAGCTCAAGGTCAAACAGCTGTATTCTTCTTTTACTGGCTGACTTATCATATGTGCAGATGTTCTCAGACTCAAAAGATCTGAAGTCTATATGGTAGGTTTTTTTCTTTCTTGTCCATGTTTTGTTGATGCTCTTTCCTTTTTATATCACTCACTTCCTAGTGATTCCCTCCTCAAATGGACAAGACAGTCAAAGCAAATCATTCCATCATACCACACCTACAGTTCTGTGGCTGAGGATGATGAAAGTAGGCATGTCTGAGAGAGGAGGATGAGACTGTGATATTTATAGAAGCTGAAACATAAATGTACCATAACTTTCTATATTGAATTCCTGTTGTTAAATTGGTGATTTTCCCCCCATGTTCATTCAAGGCAATATGATGCAGTAGAAAGAAAACTGAGTTTGGAGACACATGATTTGAGTTCAAATTTCAATTCTATTAGATGAACTTAAGGAAGTCACTTACCCGCCCTGGGTTTCAGTTTCTACCTCTATAAAATGAAAGGTTGGACTAGATGACTTCAGAAGTCCCTTCCAGCTCTAGATCTAGGATGCTATGAACCACCTGACTTTTACCTTATTTTTCCTGCCTAATCCCATACTTCAATACTGAGACATCATCCTCATGCCCAAAACTTGAAATGTCTTTATTCCTCCCCTTTGCTTAAAGGGAACAGACTTCAATGTGGGCAGCCCTTATGCCTTTTCTCTTCAGTCTTAGTGGTCTTTTAACTTTGTTAAGTTAAATGATGTCCTTGGAATCATACAAAGCACCTTACTGCCCTCACTCTTCCCTTGATTTTTGGCAGCTAAGATGCTGAAAAGTCAGGGTGAAAAAGTCAAAATTATATAAGGAAAAGTCTCATTAACGAGTTACTTTCAATCCTCTTTACCATCTTATCAAGTCTTTAATAATAAACCTTTGAAATGAGAAATGGGAGAATTATGAAAAAAACTCATTGTTATAATGCTTTAAAAACACAATATGTCTAAATAAGCTAATCATCTCCCATAATATCCTGCAGAAGTTTTTCTGATTACTTTCAGTCAAGTAAATATATAATAAAATAATAACAGCAAATAACTATCTTGGATTAAATTATAAGAATATTATCATATGCAGGGGTAATTAGAAAAACCTTGCAGAAGGAAAAAATCAAAAAGGGACGAAACAATTTTCTCTCCAAGATTACACAATTCACACTGTATGGGGGCAGTTAGGTGGCGTAGTGGATAAAGCACCGGCCTTGGAGTCAGGAGTACCTGGGTTCAAATCCGGTCTCAGACACTAAATAATTACCTAGCAAGCCACTTAACCCCATTTGCCTTGCAAAAACCTAAAAAAAAACAACCCCAAAACCAAACAATTCACACTATATGGTTTCCTTCTGGATATGCACTCCTACAGGGAGCAATATTTTGATCAACAGGTTCAGGGTTAAATGGGTTCCAAATATTTAACTTTTTACGATTCTTTGGACGGAGACAGATTTCAAGAAAATGAGCAGAAACTAAGATTAAACAAACAAATACTTGTACCACTGAAGAAGGAGTAGGAGCACATGCAGTTCAACCTGTTATACCAAGAGCTATAATAGTTAAAATTACTTTCATAATGATGTAAGATCTTTAAATATTAAAGAAAAATTCAATTGTGTTTACTACTATACTCTAAGATTCAATTAAAGAAACTTTTGTCTCTCTTATAGGGGTTAACAGTAGCCAGCACAGTTTGGTGCACTGAAGATAATCTTCAGTTTCATCAGATAGGTAATTATATATCTATAACCCATATTAAATTGCTTTTGATTGGGGGGATGGGGGAAGGAAGGGAGGGAGAAAAATATGAAATTCAAAAAATGATTGTTGAAGACACTCTAGAAGGAAAATATGCATTCCATGCTTTCCAATAAAGAGTTTATTCTATATTTTAGTTCAATGCTTCCATCCTGCCATTAAAAACACTCCCTTTGATATTTAACACATTAAAGTCTTAATTCTATAGAATTATACCTGTCAAAGAACAGTTTAGTTTATAGAAATTGACTATGACAACAGCTATACAGTGATGATTCATATATAAGACTCATTTCTTTATTTATATCCATGCATTTGTTTTCTGGTAATATGGTTTATTTCCTGATTTATTGATTTTATTATCATGAAATATAGCATATTTTACTGCTACACAGATTATGAAAGAGAAAGTGACTACTTAATGTCACTTTTCAGTCACTAAGACACCCAGTTCTGTAAGTTTGGCAAGTCAGACCCTAGCAGTACCAAGATCCTTCTGTCTTAATTTCAGTCATTGCAAGCATTGAGAGAGGGAATATTTTCTTCCTTCTAAAACTGAATTAGGTAGTGAGGGGAGAAAGAAGGTGGATTGTATTTCCAAAGCTTGCTTTTCCTGCCAGTTCACTTTAGAATTCATCTTTAATTTTATAATAATCAATGGGAAAATAAGCTTTAATATATAAACAAATATATGTGTATATACACACTCACTTTTATTTAACCTGTAGAGATCAGACCTGATCCATTTATCAAGAATATTTAAACATATATTGATATCTAATAACCTGATCACATCTGGAAAAGGATATTTTTTCAGCATATAGAGGGTAGCTAGCCTTGTTGCTCGGAAGTTAGCTCTAACAGTACGGTAGACAGCTTTCCGAAGGCCGATGAGATTCTGATTAGGATGCTGTCCAGCTTTGTTGAATGGGAAAGCAGCATTGACCCTGTCAAGCAAACTTGAAAAGTAAAATGTGATACAACTGTACAGATGTCCTAAAGTTTTTGTTCTAAATCTACAATCAATTTATTTTTTTAAAAAATTCTCTTCAGTTATTTCTTCATTTGAAACAATTAAAAATTCCTTCCCATTCCCTTGGGGTGAAAAAAAAAACCTGGTAAAAATCCATTTCAACCACAAATATGTCTAAAAAAAGAAAAATGACAGAAAATTAAAAATTAAAGCCCTTGTAACTGTTATTTCTTTTTTCTTTTCAAAGTCACAAGCATAAGTATCTTTTTCCACATGCAGTCTCATCACCTCTAAGATGCAAGCATATGTCTGCAAGTATCTGTCTAAATATCTGAAAGTTTCCAAATGAATCCATATCAAGAATAATTTATCTGTTACTTCAGGACTTCAGTAACTCAAGTATTTTTGAAAGGCTCAGAAATGCAAATCAATGGACTACAGAAGTCACTTATGATTTCTGATAAAGCTCAGAGTTCTAAAAGGAAACTCATATGACATTGGGAAAACCTTAATTATACTTAGCACATTTTTGCATCTCTCCACATTTATATTAATTTATTGTTTTGGTCCTCTGCAACATTAAATACATTATACAAACATTTAAAAAAAATTTCAAGTGATAGGAAAAACACTTTAAAGTCAGGGTTTAAACTATATGCGACATGTTTTTTGACTGGCACTGGCCTTCTCCAAATAATCCAAAAATGCAGGTTAATAAAAGAACCAGTTGGCGATGAGGAATGTACAGCAAAGACATGTTTAGAACTGCAAAATATCACCAATACTCCCTGATCTGCTTTGGGGGGAAAACATTCACTGTCCCATGAAATTTAACACAGCTTAATGCCATAGCAGACCCTGCCTATCTGTAACAATGGCATATATTACACTAGTTGGATAGAGTTGTTAAATCTTTCATTTTCAGGTAATCTTATAATCCTTTAGCCTATGGTATTATTAATAATATGAAAATATTTCAAATCAAATTCAAAACTTTTCCATAGTAAATCCTAGAGACCATCATAAAACTAGAGATATTGAAAATAAGGTTGCCATTTTTTAAAAGAATACTATTGGGTGGCTAGGTGGCACAGTGGATAGAGCACCAGCCCTGGAGTCAGGAGGACCTGAGTTCAAATCCAGCCTCAGACACTTAATAATTACCTAGCTGTGTGGCCTTGGACAAGCCACTTAACCTCATTGCCTTGCAAAAAAATTAAAAAAAGAGTACTACTTCAGGGTCCTTTTAGAAAAACCTGATTTTGAAGATTCTTTAGAAACTACCATTTTTCAGTTTGATATACCTTGATATTCTTTTTAGACTTGTTTTCTCCTAAATTAAGACAGTTAATGATTAAAGATTAATTTGAATCAAAGTTTTTACATGGAAATACACATTTTTCTCGTATTCACTTTTCTGTTGTGTGACCCTAGGGAAAAAATTTCACTTTATTGGACTAGGGTCCTCTTCCATAACATGGGGATAATCATAGATTTATTTCACAGGGTCTTTGTGACAATCAAATAAGATAATAACTGTAAAGGCCTAATACACAAGAAAGAGACTCCAGGACCATTAACTTGGACAATGATAGTATTGATGGAGTGGGAATTCTCTGGTCCTAGAGACAGAAGAGCTGGTTTAAATTCTCCCCTTTGACATTGACTCCTGGGGTCTGGACCTGAAATCCCACTGAGTCTCACCCATGATCCTGTGAGATTTAGTCACAAATGTTACCCTGAGGTCCCATAGACATAGTTGCCATTTTGTGTACTCACATCAGTGAACCAAAGTTCAAGCCTGGACTAAAGGTGTGATCTCCAAGAACAAGAGACTGTGAAATGGAATTAAAAGATGGTTGTTTAAAAGGACAAAGATTAAATGACCTGGAATCTGCTAGATTCTGAACTGCTCTGTAAGAAAAGTAGTAACAGGGGGCAGCTAAGTGGTGCAGTGGATAGAGTACCGTTGCTGGAGTCAGGAGCACCTGAGTTCAAATCCCATCTTAGACACTTAACAATTAACTAGCTGTGTGGCCTTAGGCAAGCCATTTAACCTCATTGCCTCGCAAACAAAACAAAACAAAACACCCTAAAAAAAGTAGTAACAGCAGAGAAATTGTCTCATTCAGTTTGGTCTTGTCCGAAGCTGCACACTATAGGGGCCTCTGTAAATGGATTTGTTGAATGATTCTGGAGATTTCTTTTCTTCATGTGCTTCTATGACTTTACAAAAGAAATTTAAAATTACAACAACTGCAATAGTGAAATACTTAATACTTTTCCCTGATCTAAATGAGGTAAATGAAATAATATTTTGTCTGACATGTAGTAGAAATGCCGATTCTCTACTCCTTTACCTACACTACAATACTGACATCATTAATTAAGCAGATTTTAGCAGTTAGCCTGATGACCAACCACCTGACAGCTTCAAAAAGCAAGGGGTGTGTGGATATGGTAGCTGAGGATGTTGGCTATCAAGTACCTAACAATTTTTAAAGGATGATCTCTAATTTATCTTTCATAAGGGACCAAAATGGTGAATCACACTTTCTCCATTTCCTAGAGCTCAGGAAAAAGGTATCTTAAGACCAGGCATGAGCAAACATCATCCTGATTTTCAAAAACAAAAAGATACCAAAGTCTGAAAACCATGGGCCATGGGTCATAACTTGGATTCTTGGGAAAAACCAAAACAAAATTCTAGAAGAGATGAATAAAGAAACAGATGGTAAATATGAAGAAAGAAAAGTGAAAGCCTCAAAGAACCTCATGGTTTTATCAAGAACAAGGAAATCTAGACCACATTATCTTTCTGTTCTGGGAAGATGAATTAAATAACTGGAAGCTAGAGACAGGATTTACATTTGATTTCAGCAGAAATCTCAGATGAAATATCTCCTGGTGATTTTAAAGAGCACCATGAGATGGATTCAGACGTTGCTGGATGGCTAAACTCTAGAAGAGTGCCCCAAGGATGAACAATTAAAAAAAAAATCAATGACTTGGATAAAGGTATAGATGGTACACTTATAAAATATGAAGATGACAGAAAGTTGGGAGAGATATCTAACACAGTGGCTGTTACAGTCAGGATCCCAAAACTCTTAATAAACTGGAATACTGGGTTGAATCTAATAGGGTGAAATTTAACAGGGATACTTAACCAGTGAGTAAACCAGCCCTTCTTAGTCACCAAGTGTGGCCTGAGTGCTGTGTGAAGCCCTATAGCTACAAAGAAAGGTCAAAGGCAGCTTCTGCTCTCTAGGAGCTCATACTGTGGGGGAGTTGTGTACAAATAAGTCACAGACAAGAGACATTAAAGGAAAAGGACCAAGGGAGGTTTCCTGTAGAAGGTAGCCTTTCAGTTGAGACCTAAAGGAAGCCAAGGTCCCCCAAGCTGGGGACAGAGATGAGGAGTCAGGGAGGGCTGGCAGGGATGATCCCCAGAGTTAGTGGAGAATCACTTGGGAGAAACAGACAGGTGAAGGTCCCTAGATCATGGGGTATTTGGAGGGGAGCATATTGGGAAGGGTTTTGACCTTCACAAATTTTACATTTGACCCTGGAGGGGAGAGGGATTCATTGGAATCTGCTGACTAGGGGAAAGAGACAAGGCCTTTGGGAAAATCGGAAAGAAATGAGGTAGGTGAGGGAAGAAAGGTCTATCCTGGGGGTGGCAGGGATGATGAGATAAATAACTGTATGCCTGAAAAAGACCTAGGGAGTCTTAAAAGACTGCAGGATGATACAGCAGCCAAAAACCGACTGCTCTATTGGGCTTCCTTCATGAGGGCAACCATCCTGCTGTGGTCCCTGTTGATAGCCAGAGTCCAGGAAAGACCTGGAGAAGCTGGAGCGCAAACAGAGGCCAAAAGGTCTCGATTTTGTGCTGTGCAAGGATCAGCTGCAGAAGCTGGAGATGCTCAGGCCAGAGAACTCAAGATGGCTCAAAGATCTGAAGGGTCATCCCAGAGATGAGAGGGCAGACTGGAGAAGGAGTGTCAGGGGAAACAGCAAAGAGGCAGACAGGGTCTGAAGCAAAATTAGAAATGCTGAGTGGGAGAGGCCATGCTGGGCTCCCTGCTCTGGGAGAGGCTCATGGCTGCAGATCTGGCATACACAGGAGGGATCCCACTCTATGTGTGGGTGTGGCATACTGCTTAGGCCTCTTTCAACTCAAAAATGCTGTGATTTTCCTTTTGCAAAGCAATAATCATAGTAATGATTATTTCCCCAAGAGTCAATCATAAAACATTCTGGATCCTTAAATGAAACACTCTGCAACTAGATATAAAATATGATCTAAAAATATAATAAATTTTCATTGTTGGCATATTTTACAGTGTTTCTGCTGAGTGTAGACTCGTCACTGTGAAAATTTATGGAGTTAATTTGTAAATTATCCAGGCTCCACTGTCACTGCAGTGGAACACAGACATGAATATACTTTTCAGACTGTGTGACAAATACCCATATCTCTCTGTAAATGACCCTAAAGAAATCATTTATAAAAGGAAATGAAAAATGGACTCACAGGGTAAATCCTCTGGAAATGACTTCAGTTTCTTGAATGAGGCGCAAAGACTTTCTCACAAGATTGGTAAAAGCACGGCTGTTGGCTACTGTGTCTTCAAGTTGGACACTATATCTTCTTAGAGTCATTTGTAACTTGGCGGTCCTCCACCAGCCCGACCCTCTTATAACCAAGTAAACTATGAGAATGAGTCCCCACAGAGGCCAGGAAGCTATGTTCCACCAAGCAGGAATCATAATGAAGAAACTCACATAGCCTAGCAGCATTGTGACATCCCTAGGGACAGCACAGAGAAAGAGACATGGATTAAGGAAAAGAAACAAAAAGTGGACAACAATGTTACCCATTAAATGAGTGAAACTCTAGGTAAATTAGAAAAGAATGCTATGTGACTTCTAAATAACAAATGGGGGGGTGGCTAGGTGGCACAATGGATAGAGCGCCAGCCTTGGAGTCAGGAGTACCTGGGTTCAAATCTGACCTCAGACACTTAATAATAACCTAGCTGTGTGGCCTTGGGCAAGCCACTTAACCCCACTGCCTTGCAAAAACTAAAATAAATAAACAAACAAATAAATAAACAAACAAACAAATAAATGACAAATAGTATACTGTATAGTGGCCAAAAAAGTGAAATGTTTAGAATCAAAACAAGAGTACTTGGCTACCAAAACACCCTAATTTTCAAAATCAGCAAAAGGATGGTAGGACTTTGTAATTTTTAAGATTTAGATTCATCTTGGAAAAAATATACCATTAGCTTCAAAAGTTAATTTATAATTTTACAAATGAAAAAGCTAAATTTTCCAAATTTAGGTTAAATTATTTTTTCATAAATGCATTTACTTGGAACAAATTTGCTTTAGATAATAACATTTTTCTTTTTCTTTTGGATTTTTGCAAGGCAATGGGGTTAAGTGACTTGCCCAAGGACACACAGTTAAGTAATTGTTAAGTGTCTGAGGCCAGATTTGAGGTCCTCCTGATTCCAGGATAGGTGCTTTATCCAGTGCACCATTTAGTTGCCTCAGACAATAACATTTTTTCTAGTTAGAATTTATTTTCTTCAACTAAGAAATTTGTTTTTTAAATAATTAAAGTATTCAACTTTTTTTTTATTTTGGAATCATCCTTATCCACTTCATATTCTGGAATTAGTTTTTCATTTCCATTTTGTATAGAAGACTTATTTTTTGACTATTCCCAGATTAAGTCAATGAAAGTCAGGAATGAAAGTACAACAGAAAAAACCCCAAGATAGTTGAGAATGAGTTTTACTATACAGTCAGTCACACTTAAGAGCCATTTTGGGAAATATTCTATTTCTCCCTATCCATAACCTGAATATTTCCAAGTGATAAGTGATAGTCACTTTTATAATGATGCTAGAACTATCACCAAACAAACTAGGAACATCTGCATCATCAGATTTTCAGAAAAGTTGAGTACAAAAATTGCTTGTAAAAGTCAAGAGTTCCCTAATTCTATTATAATTCAAGAGAATTTGGAGAACATTTTAAAGTCTGAGTGTCTGTAGAGTAGTTCCCTGAAGGAAGAGAGATATTACTTATTGATGATGTTGTTAGAATGAAAAGTCAGTTTGAACAAATCATGTAATTTGCCATCAGCACTTTAATGAAGCCTCCATGGGTATATAAGAAAGGGATATAAAATTGGAACACTGAGGTAGTGACTTTCAATGGCTTCTATTTAAATCTGTCTTACCAATATGAAGTGATGAATGCACTGTTATCAAGAAAGTTTCTTAAAAATCACCTTCAGTTTTAAAATATATATATATATTTATTACTCACTTTAGAAAGGTATTTTTCTGGGTTATCTCAGAAACTAAATTATTGCAAGAAAGTTAATATAGAAATTTTGTTTAATGCTTCTTAAAATAAAGAATATGGTGACAGTTTCCTCTGATAGTACTGTATTTGTAAACAGGCATAGGGTAGGAGTTTTCTTGACAGTACCAAATATTAGGAGTTGCTAGGGAGCGAAGACTTGGAAGGTGTCCATCTTCCTGTTGCTGAGGTTGCCCTGTTGACAGGATACTGGGGTCGAGGAGCTCAATCAGTTCTACATCCTCCTGTAGCAGCACTTCCTGTTGCAGGATGGTATGGAGGGAGTCAAGTCGGAATCCCACATCCTTGTTACAGAGAGAACGGAAGATGGATATTAATACTCTATACAATTTTCAAACTGAATGTTAGGTTTTCCCCATTATTTAGGGATAGTGCTTCTTTTCCTCAAATATTTCAACATTAAAAAAAATCACAGTTTATCATATCTTCAATATATTTTTGTGATTATTTTTTTTAAAATTATATTGCAAACATGAACCAAAAAATACTGATGATTCACATGAATTACTGCTGTTTCAAGAAGACTTTGACAGTTATAACCACAGGTGAATAGGTCTGTTTTACTAAATTTAATTAAGACTGTAATACAGAACAACTACAGTTAAGAGACTTGCCAAGTGCAGTCTATGTAGGCACCAGTAACACCTACAGGGGTTGTCCTCATTCTATTTTTAAATGCTGAAATGAATTTTCAAGTTAGATTTTAATTATATTTAAGAGGTAGAAAAGTCAATGGTAATGACCAACATTCAATTTTTAATGAAGAAAAAAATCCTTAAGAGATTGAAGTTATAATTAAAGTAAGGTTTTCAGCAAATCTAGGTTATGGGTTTACTTCCATAAAAATTTTTAATAGTGAAAAAACCTTGCTTCAAGGGTCACAGATTTAATCCTTACAAAAGGCAAGCAGGTAATATTTATATTCCAATTAAAGGGGAGTAAAATGCTTTCCTCACCACAAACATCTGGGGCAGGTGGTACAAGCATTTCTACCGCCCGCCCCTTTACAGATGGGAATGGGGACCCTGAAACTACAGAAAGATTAGGCTACTGTAATGAGTTTAATTCAAATTCAGGTCTCATCACTACAAACACAGCAATATTCTTTTTGCTCTACCACTCTTATTGCAAACTTAGAAACACTTCTATCAACCCTGAGTCAATGCCCAGTATTGAAGGCATCACTTTTGAAAAGGAAAGTCCGTTTTTAAAATTGGGTAGATTTAGCAGATAAAGAAAAGCCAAAATGCATCATTGTGGGCCTGTGGAGAGGTGGGTTTCCAAGGCTTGAAGGCCTCCCAGGTTGGAAAGGCCTTGACTGTAGTATCGGGTTTGCTGGTGCATCTGTCTTGGAGGCAACAGCCTGGCTAAAGTGCTGAGGGGCTCAGACCCAGGAGGTGGACAATAGATCATGGGTATTTCTGTCAAAATGTGTCATGAAAGGTGAAGGGGTTGCAATCTGTATTGGTGAATGGAGTACTCACACTGTTGAAAGCAGAAGGGTTTTGAGATAAAGTTACTTATCTTTCCTCTTAGTTTCCAGAAGGGAATTTCTCAATTTGTGGACTTGTGAGGAAACCTGGCCCTATCTGACTTTCCCACCTCATGCTGACTTGTTTGTATGTTGCCCTGACCTTTCCTCTCTCAACTGAATTCAGACATCAAGAAAGGCATTTAAAGAAAATAAAATTATCTTCACATGGAGTGAAGAGGCATTTAAGATGGCTCAAGTCTGGAGATGATACCACCTCTCACCAACAGAGAAGAGCTAAGCGTTGGGTGGGGCAGGACGTTGGAACCAGGCACAATGCCAGCAAAATTATGAATGAGGTCTTTATAGTTTGGGTTCATTCCTTAATTCAAAGAAGTTTGAATTCCCAGAAGAGGTAAGCCTAGTTTCAAATATAAGCACTACAAAGTTCAACACATTATTAAACAAAACTGCTGCCCGCCCCCATTCCCATGGACAATTGAGGGGTAACTTGACTGGTTAGGGAGAGTAGCCTCTCGTTAGGGCTGACACATAAGGTCAAGGCTCCTTTGAATAAACCTGGTCAAAATTCTTTATTTCTTAGAATGAAAAGTAATCAAATTATTAATCTGTCACATTTTTAAACGCTTTAAAAAACGTTTTTAACAAGGCAATGGGGTTAAGTGACTTGCTGAAGGTCCCACAGCTAGGTAATTATTAAGGTTCTGAGGCCAGATTTGAATTCAAATCCTCCTGACTCCAGGGCCAGCGTCACCTAGCTGCCCCAAACCCTTTCTTTCTTTTTTCTTTTTTGCAAGGCAATGGGGGTTAAGTGGCTTGCCCAAGGCCACACAGCTAGGTAATTATCAAGTGTCTGAGGCCAGATTTGAACTCAGGTCATCCTGACTCCAGGGCCGGTGCTTATCCACTGTGCCACCTAGCCGCTCCACCCCCAAACCTTTCTTAATAACATCTACTGCTATAAATTCTCTTTTTCCTCCTCATCCTCTTCCCCCCACCCTTCTCTAATCTTCGTTTACACACCTTGTAGACCATCATCACACTGTTCCCATTGTCTACTCTTTTCAAGTCAAAACTTTTGCTGAGGAATATTTGTAATAGTCTGAGGGCTTTCAATTCAAATGGTGGCAGCTAAATGGCATGGCAGATAAAGCAGTCCTGAAGTCAGGGAAACTTATCTTCAGGTAACTAATTAGCCTCAGGTACCTAATTAGCTGTGTGACTGGGCAAATCACTTAACCCTGTTTGCCTCAGTTTCTTCATCTATAAAATGAGCTGGAAAAGGAAATGACAACTCATTCAAATATTTTTTTACAAAGAAAATCCCAAATAAAGTCATGAAAAGTAAGATACAACTGAACAACAGCAACAACAGGGGCCTTCTATAAGGCCACTGGCAGTAAGGACAAAATGCTAGAAGTCAAACCTGGTTGCTTACACCTAAATAGTGTGCCAAGCAGGTTTATAAGTGTCTATAAAATATTATGGATGCCAAAAGACTGTAATGCCATTAAAGTGATATTACGAAAGTAGAACTCAAGTAATATTAAGATTATTGCAGTTAGGTGTGATAGGGAATTTAGGACTGACTATTATCATCTCACTGGATGCATTTCTAATGCCATTAAGGCAAGCAGGCATGGTCTATTGTGGAAGCTATAGGCTCCAATGGAGCAACCAAGTCATCTAGAAAATGAAGACATTTATAAAAAGCTTTGTAAAACTATCACAATTGCTCCCTTGGGATCTTAGAATCTAGGCATAAATGGTAAATAACTGAAGAAATTTATATGCATCCTCTTTTCATTTAACTGAAAATAAAAATGACTGCCAACTGTGTTTACTAGCTTTTTATTTCATCCCTGCTCTCAAAGAAAAATAAAAGACAAAGCAATGTGAATATAATCAAGTACAAAAAGATAGTCGACACAGAGTAAGGGCTACAGGTGTTCAAAAAGAGGAGAGATCACTTATAGATGGAGCTTCTGGTAAAACCTTAACAAAGAAGTGGAGACTCTAAGGAGGTCAAACTATGACTCCAGAGCATGGACACTAAGGCATATGCCATTCATTCCCTGAGGGAGAAGCCGAATGAGGTCAGATATTTGGGTAAGGCCAACGGAGTCTCTGCTGTGTTGGTCTGGCATACTTGTAACCACAATTTGTCCTTTTTTTCTTCCAGTGGAGAGGGGAAATGGAAGCAAGAAGAGAGACAGGGTAGCAAAAAAAAATGGCCAAAAGGATCACTGAAGCATTTTTTTTAAAAATGCAAAGAAAAAAACAAAAATAAAAATAAAAAATAAAATGGAGAGAAGAGAAGGCAAGCAGGCACGGTCAATTTGTTTGGACAATCTTCAAAAATGTCCATTTTATTTGGTGTTTAAATTTAGAATAAAAAAAATTTAAAGGAGGGAAGATTTAAGTAGGAAGGGGAAGAGGGGGTAACTATTTCAGAAATGCTGGGCCTGAAATCAAAAAAACTCATCTTCCTAAGATCAACTCTGGCCTCAGATATTTACTGGCTGTGTGACTATGGATAAGTCATTTATCTCTCTGTTTCAGTGTCCTCATCTGTAAAGTGACTTAGAGGAAAGGCAAACCACTTCGGTTATCTTTGTCAAGAAAACCCCAAGTGAGGTAATGAAGGGTCAAATATGACTGAAAACAGTTGAAAATTTCAAGAGAAGTGTAAAGAGGAACATAAATATTTGAGGGAATTGTTCACTCTCCAGATAGTCAAGGGAAAAGAAGACTAAATTAACTGTCCTAGTAGGGGTGACTGGAGGGATTGAGACTGAATATTAGATGCCAGCACAAGAAGTTTTGACTTGAAAAGAGTAGATAATGGGAACAGTGTGCTGATGGTCTACCAGGTGTGTAAAGGAAGATTAGAGAAGGGTGGGAGGAAGAGGGTACACCGGCATTGTTCAAAGAAAGACATACTGATTCTCACCTAGGAGGGATAAAGGGACTTAAGGCAGTCCAAGAAGCCAATGGAATCTTAGGTTGAATTAAGAGAGAGGTTACAGTTTTGAGGGAGAATACTGAGAAGGTGATGGGTAAACAGAAGAAGGTATCAAGGTCCTGAAAGGTCTTACCACACTACGGAAAAGGAACAAGGAATGCAGCATTCAAAAAGTTAAGTCAGTCATGTGGAAGAAGAATCATTTCCTTCCTAGAGGCAGAACTAAGAACGGACATTGGTGAGGTTTTTACTCAAATTAAGCTATCTAATTGATGGATCAATGAAAGTTCATTAATAAGAGCTAACCAAAAGCAGAGAGTACAGGCTTGCCTACACACTGGGTCTACAGGTTAAGACTGGGTGATTATTTGTCAGGTTTGCTGAGGTTCCTCCCAAATCACATCCTGTGCTACATGCAGATGGCCTGACACTACAGTCATCTCCAGAGATCATTCACAATCCTGGATAAATCATAGGCATGAGATGATGCTTAGACATCTTCAGCTCTCATTAAAAAGCCTCTCCAACTCATGGCTCATATCCAGAAACTTCCAGGAGAGAGGCAGGGTCTGTTTTAATAATCTATAGAGGAAATATCATGGGATTTCAAAGATGGCTCCACTTACAGACAATAAAGGCAATAAATCTGATTTTGCAAAAAAGAATTTCTCTCGTTTTCACTAAGAAGACATTTGCTGGAACTTTCTGAGGTGATCATAACCTGGACTATCAATAACATATTGCAAGTTCTTCTCTTTAGAGATTAAGAACCAATGAAGTTCAAGGTACCTGACCATAGAGGGAAGATGCAACATTGTGACCAATGGTGGGCTGACTGGAAGAGATCCTGGAGCTAAACTGAAGCCTAGAGAACTATGTCCCCCACCTCAGACTTAGCACCTCCAAAAGTGACTAGAGCTTCACTCTCTTCATAAAGAGAGGCTACAGCTAAAAATGATTTTCAATTAGCCATAGTGAGCTAAGTAGGTTAAAAAAAACCCCAAAGTATGTTCATCTGTAAACTAGGTTCTTCACTTAGATATCATTGCTACACTGTTTTAAGTCTCACTGATTCTTCTATTTCAGAGATAAGAAAATCTATTGTTTGGCCATTAAGAAACATTTTGAAAACTGCACTAAGTACAGAGACACAGAGCTAAAGTTTTGTGTAAAGGCCCTAAGTATTCAGGTCTAGGAGATACATTATGACCAGAAAGAAGAACAAGTAACTAATGCCAGGATGGCTTCAAAATGGAGTAACTGCAAGTCTTTGAGAGACATTACCTGTTCTATGCCTTTATCAACTGAATTGGATTGACATTAATTTTTAAAAAGAATTTATGAAGCAGGAAGAACTGCCCTTTTCATTTCCCAGGAGCACCAGGGTCTTCCGCGAGGGGAGGGGGGAAAGTGGGAGAAGAAAGGAAGTTGCCAGAAGAGATGATGTGTAATTTGACACTCTAGAATTATGGGCAGTCAGGAGTTGAAGGAATTTCTGAAGTCTTGGAGTCCAAGTCCCCATTTGGTAGCTAAGACAATAGATCTAAAATTAAAATGATTTGCCCAGTGTTAAAAATAAAGCTTCAAGACCTGGAGGATCTCTGTCAAAAGCTATATCCAATACTTGGAGGATTAGTAGAAAGTGTTTTTCAGCCAATCAGGTCAGTTTGCCTTCTGAAAATTCAGAATATATTTAGCAGAGGGGTGGAGGAAAGGCAGGGATGTGTCAGAGCTCTCCCCAACCCCCTCCTAATATCTTTAAATAATGACTCTAAACCATTCCAGAGTAGCAGAACCTATAAACAGAGGGAGTGAAACAATGTCCCAGCCCAAGACAACTTCCAAAGACGGTGGGAGAGGGGGCAGAGCCAAGATGGCCACAGGAGCCGCCCTTCTATTGCTCTGGAGCAAAACTTATAAACTAAGGACTCTAACTAAACTTTCGAGAGACAGAACCCACAGAGGGACCCAGTGAGGCACTTCTCCTACTCAAGGTAACCTGGAAAAGAGCAGAAAGGCTCTGCTCCCCGGGTCGGAGGGGCAGCTCGCCAGAGGGGTGGCCTGCCAGAGCCAAAGAACTTCAGGCTCCCGGAGGCAGCCGCAGGGCGCTGGGAGCCCCGGGGGCAGTCTCCTGAGCTACACCCCGGGGAGCACTGGGCACAAAGTGGGGGAACAGTGGGGGACCTCTGCCAGAGCAAGCACGTGGAGCCCAGCCCTCGGGGCACACAGCAAGCAGCATGGCCACAGCAGCCCAGATCCAGGAACCAGAAGCAGGCGGAGCTGGTAAGCAGGAGCCCCCAGGGCATGAGCCCATTGAGCTGAGGGAGGGGAGTGAAGAGAGACTGCAGAGCTCTGTCCTCTGCCCCTGGAACAGGACTCTGGGGCTCTGACCACATTCAGATCCTGACCTCAGTCTAGGCCCCCCCATAGAACAGCAGGCCCCCCCCCACCTCAGCCCCATGGAAGAGGGGGGCGCTTGTGGTCATTCACAGACCAAGAGGGAGGACAGAGCCTCACACACTGAGACCCTTGTGGGAGTGTCCCAAAAGCTCAGGAAGCACCCCCAAAACAGGCTAAGGCTGGGAAAATGAGCAAGCAGAGAAACAAGAGGAACACCATTGAGAAATACTTTGCCTATGAGTCCAAGAAGGATCAAAACACTCAATCTGAAGATGAGGAGAACAAGCTCCTGCATCTAAAGACTCCAAGAAAAACAGAAATTGGACTCAGGCTATGACAGAGCTCAAAAAAACTCTGAAAATCAAGTGAGGGAGATAGAGGAAAAATTGGGAAAAGAAATGAGAGAGATGCAGGAAAAACATGAAAATGAAGTCAGCAGCTTAGTCATGCTGAAGAAAATAGCTTGCTAAAACCAGCTTAGGTCAAATGGATAAAACAGTTCAAAAAGTTACTGAAGAGAAGAATGCTTTAAAAAGCAAAATTGGCCAGATGGAAAAGGAGATAAGAAAGCTCTCTGAGGAAAACAAATCCTTCAGACGAAGAATAGAACTCAGGGAGATTGCTGATTTTACCAGAAATTAAGACTCAATACTTCAAAACCAAAAGAATGAAAAATTAGGAGAAAATGTGAAATATCTCATTGAAAAAAAAACCAAAAGATATGAAAAACAGATTTAGGAAAGATAATTTAAAAATTATTGGAATACCTGAAAGTCATGATCAGGAAAAGAGCCTTGACATCATTTTCCAAGAATTATTAAAGGAAAATTGCCCTGATATCCTAGAAGCAGAGGGCAAAATAGAAATGGAAAGAATCCACCGATCCCCCCCGAGAAAGAGATCCCAAAAAACCAACCCCTAGGAATATTATAGCCAAGTTCCAGAACTCCCAGGTAAAAGAGAAAATATTACAAGCAGCCAGAAGGACACAATTCAAATACCATGGAGCTGCAGTCAGGATCACACAGGACTTAGCAGCAACTACATTAAAAGCTCTGAGGGCTTGGAATATAATATACCGGAAGGCAAAAGAGCTTAGAATGCAACCGAGAATCAACTACCAAGCAAAAATGAATGTCCTCTTCCAGGGAAAAAGATGGACTTTCAATGAACCAGGGAAATTCCAAATGTTCCTGTTGGAATGGGCAGAGCTGAACAGAAGGTTTGATCTTCAAATACAGGACTCAGGTGAAGCATAGAGAGTGGAGGAGAAGAGGAAAATATGAGGGACTTAATGATGATGAACTACATGTATTCCTGTATAGAAAAATGATACTGATAATACTCATATGAAGCTCATTTAATAGAGCAGGTAGAAGAAGCTTTTATAGAGGAAGCACAGAAGAAAACTGAATTTGAAGATATACTGTGGTGTAAAAATGGAGTCAACAGATAAAAGGGAAATGTAATGGGAGAAAAAGGAGAGGAGGAATAGGCTAAGATTTTTCAACAAATGAGATTTTTCTTTATTACAATGAGCTATTGCAATGATATGGAAGGGGGGAAGGTGAGGGAGAATGAGGGAATCTTTGCTCTCATCAGAGGTGGCTAGGAGAGGAAACAGCATATACACACACACACACACACACTCAATGGGGTATAGACTTCTGGTGTAAGAAGGAGAGAAGGGGGACAGGGGGAAGGGGGTGACTGTGAGTGATGGAGGAGAGGATGCACCATAGGGCAAGAGTGGTCAGATATAACACATCTTCTTTTTTACTTCTTGCAAGAGGCTGGGATTGGATGTCCTGTCCAGGACCATAGGGCCGGGTGGATGTTGGGTAAGGGGTGGTATGTGGGTTTGGGGCCTCTTGGCCCCAGGGCTGGGGATCTGTCTGCTGCGCCACTCAACTATCCTACAGCAGAGACAGAGTGAAAGGAGAGAGAAAATATAGTTCATGGTAGTAGAGAAGTATGAATGAAGGGAGTTGTCATCAGCAATGGTAACGGTGGAAAAATATAGAATTAACTTTTGTGATGGACTTATCCTAAAGAACGTGATCCACCTGAGACAGAGCTGGTGGTGTTGGAACACAGACTGAAGCACATTTTTAATTATTATTATTTTTGGGGGGGTGTTGCAGGCCAAATAGGACTGGGTGGCCTGCCTGGGGCCACACAGCTGGGTGATTGTTGGGTGAGGCTGGATTTGGACCTGGGTGCTCCTGGCTCAAGGGCCAGTGATCTGTCTGCCACTGAGCTGCCCCTACTATTATTATTACTATTTTATTTTATTTTGGGTCTTTTTTTTAATTTGGTTTTCGTAGGGCAACGGGGTTGGGGTGGCTTGCATGGGGTCACACAGCTGGGTGATTGTTGGGTGTCTAGGGCCGGATTTGGGCTTGGGTGTTCCTGGCTCCAGGGCTGGTGCTCTGCCCAGTGTGCCGCCTTGCCATACCTACAGTTATTATTATAATTATAATTATCATTATTATTTATTATTATTTTAACTTTATTTTTTTCTCTCCCCTTTATTGCTTATGCGGGTCTATATTTTCTTGGGGGAGGGGGTATTATGTTTACTCTTAAACAAGAATATTTTAGTATTGTATAAAAAATGTTATTTGTACAAAATAAGACTAAAAATAAATAAAAATAAAAAGTAAACTATAAGATATTAAAAAAAAGAAAGAAAGATGGTGGGAAGTCTACTGCACCCCAGGGGGAGAGGAGCCAAGGGCAAGGTTGGGGGGGAGGTGCAAGGCCTGGCCCCAGTATCCAGAACATACAGTGAGATGACTGAGTAGCAGTGGAGCTGGATCCAGACCTCTCAGTCCAGGGACGGCCAAGGACAACTTGGAAATTTTGCAGGAAAAGTCTGATGGACTAGAGAGTGGTGCACAATCCAGTGCAGGTCTCAGCAGTGTAGACCTGACCCCAGTAGAGCAGGAGCAGGACCTGGGAGCCCCTGAATCAAATGCTTCTGAAGCTCTCAGCCCACAGTTGGCAAGAGGGTTGGAAGGATATTACAAGGGTCTCTCTACTATCCCTGAGGCAGGACTCTATTGCTTTACCCACACTCAGAGCTGGGTCACAGTGTGGGGGCCCAGACCCAGGAAGAGGAGCAGAGTTTGCTGTTGCAGGGGTGCGGGCGACCCTCCTTACAGTTCCAGAGCAGAAAGAAATGCTGGTGGTCAACCCCAGACCAGGAGAGTAGTCAGAGCCTCTCCTCAGATCATACCACCTTGGAAGAACTGAAAACTTGCAGAAGTATCTCTGAAAACTGCTGTAAAAAATCCCCAAAGTTTGAGATAGTGTGCCCCCTCTACCTCCCAATCTGGGAGCAGAGCCTTACCTTAACAAGAAATTAAAAGCAAGTCACAGGGAGGGGAAGTGAGCAAACAAAAGAGAAAAAAACCTGATCACTGAAAGTTACTATGGTGATAGGGAAGATCAAAACACACACTCAGAAGAAAGTAATGAAGTGAAATCTTCATACAAATCCCCAAGAAAATTCTGAATTGGTCTCAGGCCATGGAAGTGCTAAAAGGATTTCAAGTAAGAGAGGCACAGAAAGCATTAAAAATCACAGGCCTGATTCCAAACCGAGGTTTTCTTCCCACACCAATCTATAGATTGTGTTTATTCCATGACTGAAACCAATTAAACCTGGAAAAGGGATCTAAAAAGAACTCAAGGAGATAAACTCACCAATTTGTGGAGCAAGTCATCATTTCTACAGCACTGAAACAGTGATGTCCACCTGGTGAAGCTTTCAGCCAAGTTTAACAGGATACCCTGGGGAAGGGAAGTGAAGAAGATGCAATTAATCTTCAAATTTTATATTTTATTTTTTATATTTTACTTTATTTTTAATTCTCATTTTGTACAAATTTTTTTTACATTAATAAAATATTCTTGTTTAAGAGGAAACAAAATACCCCCCCCCATGAATATAGGCTTGCTTGGGTGATAAAGTAAAGGGGAGAAAAAAAAATTAAAATTAAAAAAAAATAATAGTAATAATTGTAGGTATGGCCAGGTGGTGCAATGGACAAAGCACCAGCCCTGGAGCCATGAGCACCCAAGCCCACATCCATCCCCATAGACCCAACAATCACCCAGCTGTGTGACATGCAAGCCACCCGATCCCCCCTGCCCTGCAAAAACCAAAAAGAAGGAGAAAAACAAGACCCAAAATAAAATAAAATAGTAATCGCAGTAGGGGTGGCTGGGTGGCAGACAGAGTATTGGCCCTTGAACCAGGAGCATACGAGTCCAAATACGGCCTCAGACACCCAAAGATCACCCTGCTATGTGGCCCCAGGCAGGCGACGCAGGCCCATTTGCCCTGCACCCTCCCCTCAAATAATAATAGTAAAAAATGTGCTTCAGTCTTTGTTCCAACACCAACAGCTCTGTCATGGGTGGATCACATTCTTTATGATAAGTCCATTGCAAAAGTTGCTTCTATATTTTTCCAACGTTGCCATTGCTGATCGCAACTCCCTCCTTTCTTATTTCTCCACTACCATGTACTACATTTTCTCTCTCCTTTCACTCTGACTCTGCTGTAGGGTCGCTGAGTGGCGCAGCAGACAGATCCCTGGTCCTGGGGCCAAGAAGCCCTGAGCCCCAATACCACCCCTTAGGCCCAGAATCCACCTGGCCCTTTGGTCCTGGACAGGCCTTCCAATCCCAGCCCCTTGCAAGAAGTAAAAAAGAAAATGTGTTATATCTGACTACTCTCCCACCATGGTCCATCCTGTCCTCCTTTATTCACATCCCCACCCCTTCCCCCTGCTCCCCCCCCTTCTTACTCCAGATGTCTATACCCCATTGAGTATATATGCTGTTTCCTCTCCTAGTCACCTCTGATGAGAGCAAAGTTTCCCTCATTCCCCCTTGCCTCCCCCCTTCCATATCATTTCAATAGCTCATTGTAATAAAAAAAAATCTTATCATATGAAATATCTTGGCCTATTCCCCCTCTCCTTTTTCTTTCTCCCATTACATTTCCCTTTTTTTTCTACTGACTCCATTTTTATACCATATTTTATCTTTGAATTCAGCTTTCTCCTGTGCTTCAACTATAAAAGCTCCCTCTACCTGCTCTATTAACTGAGAAGGTTCATATGAGTTTTATCAGTGTCATTTTTCTATGCAGGAATAGATGCAGTTCATCATCATTTAAGTCCCTCATATTTTCCCCCTCTCCTCCAATCTCCATGCTTCACCTGAGTCCTGTATTTGAAAATCAAACCTTCTGTTCAGCTCTGGCCATTCTAAAAGGACATTTGAAATTCCCCTGGTTCACTGAAAGTCCATCTTTTTTCCTGGAGGAGGACATTCAGCCTTGCTGTGTAGTTCATTCTTGGCTCCATTCTAAGCTCTTTTGCCTTCCGGTATATTGTATTCCAAGCCCTACGAGCTTCCAATGTAGCTGCTGCTAAGTCCTGTGTGATCCTGACTGCAGCTCCACGATATCTGAACTGTGTTCTTCTGGCTGCTTGTAATATTTTCTCTTTGACTTGGGAGTTCTGGAACTTGGCTATAATATTCCTAGGGGTTGGTTTATTTGGATCTCTTTTTCGGGGAGATCGGTGGATTCTCTCCATTTCTATTTTGCTCTCTGCTTCTAGAATATCAGGGCAATTTTCCTGTAGTAATTCTTTGAAAATGATGTCAAGACTCTTTTCCTGATCATGACTTTCAAGTATTCCAATAATTTTTAAATTATCTTTTCTAAGTCTGTTTTCCATATCCACTGTTTTTTCAATGAGATATTTCACATTTTCTTGGTTTTGAATTATTGATTCCTGATTTCTGGTAAATTCATCAATCTCCCTGAATTCTATTCTTTGTCTGAAGGATTTGTTCTCCTCAGAGAGTTTTCTTATCTCTTTTTCCATCTGTCCAATTTTGCTTTTTTAAGGCATTCTTCTCCTCAATAACTTTTTGAACTGTTTTATCCATTTGACCTAAGCTAGTTTTTAACATGCTATTTTCTTCAGCATTTTTTTGGATTTCCTTGACTAAGCTGCTGACTTCATTTTCGTGTTTTTCCTGCATATCTCTCCCCCTTTCTTTTCCCAGTTTTTCTTCCAACTCCCTCATTTGATTTTCAAAAGTCTTTTTTGAGCTCTGTCATAGCCTGAGCCCAATTTCTGTTTTTCTTGGAGTCTTCAGATGCAGGAGCTTGTGCTTCCTCATCTTCAGACTGAGTATTTTGATCCTTCTTGGGCTCATTTGCAAAATATTTCTCAGTGGTCTTCCTCTTGTTTCTTTGCTTGCTCATTTTCCCAGCCTGGGCCTGGTTTTAGGGTGCTTCCTGAGCTTTTGGGACACTCCTACAAGGGTCTCAGTGAGTGAGGGTCTGTCCTCCCTCCTGATCTGTGAATGACCAGAAGCGCCCCCCTCTGCCATGGGGCTGAGGTGGGGGGGGGGCTGCTGTTCTGTGGGGGGGCCTAGACTGCTATCAGGAGCTGAATATGGTCAGAATCCCAGTGTCCTGGGATTCTGTCCAGGGGCAGAGGACAGAGGACAGAGCTCTGCAGTCTCTCTTCACTCCCCTCCCTCAGCTCAATGGGCTCATGCCCTGGGAGCTCCTGCTTACCGGCTCCGCCTGCTTCTATTTCTGGATCTGGGCTGGGGAAAGACCAAGCTGCTCGCTGTGTGCCCTGAGGGCTGGGCTCCACGTGCTCCCTCTGGCAGAGGTCCCCCGCTGTTCCCCAACTTTGTGCCCGGTGCTCCCCCCAGGCGTAGCTCAGGAAACTCCCCCGCTGCTGTGAGCCCTGGCTCCCAGCGCCCTGGGGCTGCCTCCGGGAGGCTGGAAGTCTTTTGCTCTGGTGGGCCACTGCTCTGGCAGGCCGCCCCTCCGACCCCGGGGAGCAGAGCCTTTCTGCTCTTTTCCAGGTTACCTTGAGTAGGAGAACTGTCTCAATGGGTCCCTTTGTGGGTTCTGTCTCTCGAAAGTTTAGTTAGAGTCCTTAGTTTCAAGTTTTATCACAGAGTGCCTAAGACTGGATCACTTCTTGTTGCCATCTTGGCTCTGCCCCCCAACATGGAATTACTCTTAAGCCCCATCCTATACTCAAGTTTGACTCCAAGGCTTCACGATGGAGGGCTGATGATGTGGGCTCTCAAGTCCTCTCAAAGTGGAGGGTTTGCCCTGGCTGGACAGGCTTTGAGGCAGATTACAGGGGGACCAGGCCTGACTACAGGGGGATGAGCTTTCTGGTTACCACTTTTAAAGATTTCCTTTAAGTTCTAGAGGGGCTGAAATCTGCAGTGATGGAAAGAATACACACACACACTGATGAAATTAGGGAACCAATCTAAACTGGAAACCTTAGTTAAGTGAAATGCTCAAATGACTGCAATTGTTATTTTTATACTGTTTTTTTTTGGGGGGGGAGCATGGTTTTACCTAAAAAAAGTGGCCAATGGCAAAGTAAGCAAATATCAAAGATTAAAAAGAAAATACATGACTCACAGTTATTTATTCAGTCAGTCCCAAAACTTCTGAACCACAATATTATATGCTAACTGACTTTGACAATACTTTTAAAAATTCTGTATATCAAAGATTCAATTTTGAATTCTCTTCTCTGCTCCTTCAGTCAGGAAAACAGTAATAATGCATTTTAGAAAAATAATAAAAAGAAATGAAACAAGATTTATCAGATTACTTGAAGAGAAAAAAATTTTCATTTAATTCTCTGAGCACTCCACTTCATCAGGGTTTTCTCTATCATTCCCTCTATTTTTCCTACTTTTCGCTTTCTGTTACCCTTCTTTCTTTTCTTTTCACTGCTAAACATTTTGAAAGAAAATTCTTCTCCCAGAATTCAAAAATCTTGGCTGCTTAAGACTGTAGTCTACTCCAACTCATCCCTGAATAGGAATCCTTTCTATGCTTTTCTAGGCTCTGTGTGAAGATTTCCTGTGACCCCTGGGTCAGCCCATTTTCCCCTGGGATATTCCTAATTGTTAGTAAGTTTTTTCTTATAGGAGCCAAATCTGAAATTTCCATGTCTCCTAGGTTTCCTGGGTTTGCCCTTTGGGATGAGGCAGAAAAAAGTCTAACTCTTTTCTGCAGGCAAATCTGTTAAGTTCTTAGAGAATTGTTTACACACCCCAAAAACCCACATGTAGAGGGCAGGGTCCACATTTTATTCCTTTTTCCTCTAATGCATCCAGAACAGTTTCTTGTATTTGGTAGATGCTTAATAAAAATTGCTGAATCAACAATCCACAGACAATTGCAAACTATCCTATGGCCTTTAGCATTCATGTGGGTGTTTATAGATTAAAATAAAGGTTGTCTAGATCTTCCTTTCACATAATGTTCCATTACCTATTTGATGCTCAAGAAATAAGTATTTATGAACAATAATCCAAACATCCAATATGTTCTTATTGCATCTTGAAGGCTGTGGAAGTGACCCTGCCTACAATAGCCAGCGGCATTCCTGAAGTCTGGGACTGGAGGATGACTGTGTGTTTGTCACCATGGTCAGCAATGAAGGGTGAAGAGACTAAGCAAAGAAGACTGGACAGCAATCTGGTCAACTGCTGGGCTGACCTCAATTAAATATGAATAGATATAAGAACAAAAACTAAAACAGAACCATTCTAAATAGTAACAGCTAGCAGTCGAAGACATGTGACAAAGGTGACAGAGACCCAAGAAAAACAAATTGAAGTAGTTTGAGTTTGTCTTGGTCACTCTCCTACTAAGTTTTAGTGGATAATGAAGAAATCATCTTGATAAGACACGGGCCCTCCCAAGAATATTCATATTTTAAAACAAAATAAGGACAGATACAAATGCTGCCTACTCGAGTCCTATTTCTGGGATGGCCTTACACGATTGCTGGCTGGATCAGAGAAATAGAAGCCCCACAGAAATGAAGACAAAACTGATAATTCCTACTTGAGCTCCTCTATGAGGCAGGTACTGACTCTGGCTTCCTATCCAGAAAACCTTTTGTCAGTTGAGACCCTACCCTAATTTGGATAGGCAGAGGTGGGGATAGGGATGTGCATCAAATTTCCAGTGCTCAGGAGGCAGTTAGCCCATCCTTCTAGGTACCAATTCTACATAGCAGCACTCTTAGCAGGAGCTAGAATTCTTCTCTCTGGGGTTCCTCCACCCCCGTTTTCTAAACCTATTTGGTTCTAGGTAACCAAAGATCAATCCCTGGAATATTGTTTCAATCCTGTGAGAAACAAGAGTTGGAAACGGAACAAAAAAACCAGTATTCCCTGCTTCCTTTTAATTACCATCATACTTTCCATTCTTGCATATGGCTTGCCAAGTCCAGGTCTATTCCTTCAACCCAGACTTGCCAGCTTATGAGGGGCTGTAAAGGAAGCTCAATATTTAAGTATATATGACCTCATTTCATCACTTTATATAAATCTCTTTAATGTTAGGTTCGGATGAAGCAACAGTATCTGGGAGTCTAGAGGGCAAAAACTTGTATGGAACAATGAGTGATGAAATCAGAATAAAATCCTTACTTTTTTGGCATTTTTTTGGGGGGGGGGGGGTGGAGTGTGGTAGAATTTAGGACCCGGAAGGAATCTTTAAAAAGTGCTTCTCAATGTGAATGGTTTTTTAAAAAAAAACCCAGTGAGGTGATTCTCCAGTAAATGCTAGCATGCAGGTGCTCACATTTGATGGCATCTTGGTAGAATTCTCTTGCTGTCCTTTCTTGGAGGTGCATTGTTCTGTTTTTGGTGACACAGAAGAACATATTTCAAAATCAGTCTGCCCCAAATCCTGCAAGTACTGATAAAGTGGAGAATTCTGAAAGAGATTAAAAGAGAAGTGGTATAAAAGTACGTTCCAAGGATTTTCTATTTCCCAGAAAAGACTGAGAATATATGAGAATCAATATAACTGCAATCTCCAGTTGCCGACAACAAGGGAGTAATGATGAAATGATCAAGTAAACCTATCAACTTAAAACTAAAACGAAGAAAATAAGCCAGTAAAAATGGATTGTTTTTATCCTAGTGAAGGCAAACATTTAAGAATTATAGGGTCCAGGGGCGGCGAAGTGGTGCAGTGGATAGAGCACCGGCCCTGGAGTCAGGAGTACCTGAGTTCAAATCTGGCCTCAGACACTTAATAATTACCTAGCTGTGTGGCCTTGGGCAAGCCACTTAACCCCATTGTCTCGCCAAAAAAAAACACCTAAAAAAATAAGACTGTATAGAATCCTATATACACATAAATGCACGTTAATTATACACACATGTGTGTGTATGTATATGGTGTATGAACCTAGGGTGTCATTTGAGAAAATGTAAAATTTGTTGTTAAAGTGTATGAAACTAAAATGAGGTCAATATTTTTGTTTCAGTATGCATCTAGACAAATGGATATGGTCTTCATTCAAATAAGCATTTAAAATTTTTCTTTTAATCTTTGTTAAAACTCAGACTTGACTACTTGACAGTGGCATCAGTTAGAAGTGTGGAATATGGTAGGGAATTGAACCAGTTCCTATCCTTTTTATTTCCAAATGAAAATTTAGAGTGAATTCAGACCAGGATAGGCCACAGGGACTGTGGGGGATAAGATTTAGTCTCATTTCTTATCTTGATACTGAGGAACAAGAGAAACTGGGCTAATTTTGGAAAGAAATCCTTCAGATGTGGTTCAAAGTTAAGTCATTTTTGAGAGCAGCCACTAACTGAACTATAGTAGACTACTTGGAAAAACTCTCAACTTCTTCCCTCAGTGAACTCCATTTCACATCAGCCTAGAACCTGATACTTATGGGCTCCCCTCTTATCAGAGATAGCCACACATCCCGGAGCATTCTAACAGGCTAATCTTTTCCTGTTCAAGTCATTCTCTCTTCTTGTAGATACAAAGCTTAGGAGCTCACAGTACTGAATGGAGCTTTTAGGATCCAAAGTATCTTGTACAATTAGGTAGTGAGAGAAGAAAAACAGTGAAATCATCTCACCAAAATCCTGGCGCCTCTACTGCCTACACATTGGATCTTCCTTTGTAAATCTAAGCCAAGAACAATGGTGCTATTACTTACTCTACTGAATCTGACCTGGAAATTTTGAAAAGTAGATAGGGCTGCTTTAGGATCATCTTTCTTCGAGGCTAAAATTGGGATGATTCACTTAACTCAGAAGTCACTCCTTGGCTTCCAAATTCACTGGAGAAGCTCACTTTTTTGGGGGCTAGGATTGGCAAAAGTAATTTCTTTAAAGTGCTGCTTCTGCAAAGTTTTGGATTTCCTGTTGGACATGGCTTATTTTTTTCCCTAAAGAAATTATTTTATCCATCAGGGCAAGCTTAGTGCCCTTGAAGGGCCTTGGCAAATTCGTCATCTGGATGGATTGTTTTTGTCATTTTCTGGTAGCATTGTTGGTATTATGTATGTTTGCTCTGAGCTGAAATTTACAGGAATAGTGAGCCACAAGGATTTCCTGAGAAGCTCCCACATGCTGTGTATGAGGTTTCTTGTATTTCTTTTGGCTGAAGTGGTTTTCTTCAGTTCTACCAAATTATATTTTGACTCCAATAGTTATTTCTCAAAACAATTTTAACATCTGCCATACTACTCTTCATGGACTTAAAAACCATCATAGCTAACAAGAGGAGTTAGAAACTACCTAACCAGTTCATCTCCTCCACTCTATCCCCCATCTAAATCACTCCTCCAAATGTCTCCTGTAAACATAAAATATTAAAATGCTTTCTTGCTATCCTGACCTTTCTTGTTCTATCCTTATAATGAAACCCTGCTGCCTTTCTTGTTTCAACTCCCCCATTTGTCACTCATCACACTCCTCTCTTCTCCCCACTTGTTTCCCTTTTCCATCCATCTTTCTTACTGTTGTAAGACTATATGCAAAGATATCCCTTATGCCACATCAGTTCAAAAAATTCCAGTGGTTTTCTATTTCCTCTAGAATAAAGTTCAAACTTCTCTCTCTGCCTGGCATTCAGGGTCCATCAAATCCCAGCACCACTTCACTCAATCTGCCTGCACATTCTAGATTGCAGACAAATGAGATGGCTCTCAAGAGGCCCTGCCCATTTTTTGTCTCCTTGTCTTTGCTCAGGGTTTGTCTGTTGCCTTCATCATCCTTTCCTTTCCCTTTCATCTATTAAATGCCTAACTAGCATTTTACCAGCTTAACTCTACTGCCAGCTCCTCCAGGAGGCTTTCCCTGACTCTAACCTTACTTAACACTTTTATTTGGCATCTTAAGTACTCTTGTAAGATTATGCATAATAGTTATGAGTTTCCTCTTCCCTAGGTAGACTAAGCCTCATAAAGACGCAAATCATATTTCTTTGAAAAGTTCTACCAATGTTAGCAAAGTTCTCTGCTCACAGTAGATGCCTAATGGTTTTTAAATATTGGTTTGCTTTCTTTTAAAAATCAAAATTCTCAAGTATATTTAAAAGTGATTTGAGGTATAAAAATGTGATTTACACAGTAATTTACAAGGCATATTTGCTACATGAGGATATTACCCTATTAGACCACACATGCACAACTCTCTCTCCCTCTCACATACACACCAGTTCCTTCTCTACCAAATAAAATACAAACTTAATTTTTTTTTATTTCTAATGTCTAATTTAGTAAGGGCTATATATCCAACTTTATATAATAGTAATTCTGCAAATTGCAAGGCTTTACTGTGAGTCTTCTTGGGAAAAGGTTGAATAATGCAGAGTTCTTTGACTAACAAAGTACTTTCTAACTGACTTTTCAAGACATTAAGCATAAATAGCAAAGCCAAATTGCTGGCTCCATGTTCTTGATAGTGATATTTTGTATATTTTCTATGGGAAATATACATACTTATATCAACTTTAATATCTACACAAACAAAGATAAAGTTCACATATTAATCAGCAAATAGTTATTAAATTCTTATGTATGAATTAAATTATATGGCAAAAATAGAAAATTAATAATTCCTGTCTTTGAGGCTTTTCCACTGAAGGAGAATAAGACATAATAAATAATAATACAAAATACATACTAATACATCATATATCATAATACAAAAGTCATAATACTAGGTGGTGCAGTGTATAGAGCACCAGCCCTGGAGTCAGGAGGACCTGAGTTCAAATCTGACCTCAGACAATAATTGCCTAGTTGAGTGATCTTGGGCAAGCCACTTAACCCCACTGCCTTACAAAAAACCTAAAAAAAAATAGTCTTAAGAGTTTGTATTTAAAGCCAACTTAATAATACTGTTTGTCCTTCATTTTTGAAGATATCAGGTGATGACATGACAAACACATGAACTGGATAAGTGAGGAGGGTGCTGTGCTAAATCACCAGCCTCACTTTCTCCTCCAGAGTCATCTGGGTCCAGTGGCTAGATATGAATCAGGATGGCTGGAGATGGCCTTGGATATGAGGACATCAGAGTAAAGTGACTTGTCTAAGGTCACACAGCTAGGAAGTGTCAAGTGTCTAAGGCTGGATTCGAACGCTGTCCTCTTGACTGCAAGGCCAGTGTTCTATCTACTGTGCCACCTAGCTGCCCCAACCTAGCTTCATCAAAAATAGATCAGGACAGGCTAAATTTCATTTGCTTTTTGGACAGGATTATTAAATTTTTGGATGAGGGGAATACAGTGGATTTAGTTTACCTAAATTTTAGTAAAGTTTTTGAGGAAGTATCTAATGCTAGTCTTGTGGTTCAGAAGATAGAGATATAGATTAGAGCATAAGTGTGAATATCCCAGCATGCCATGATCAGATGCCTGCAAAACTTCAGAGTGAAGGCAGAACCAGATTAAAATGTAATTGGAAAATGTTTAAAAATACAATTCAACACAAAGTGTTAATTTGTGATTTTCTAAGTCAATAAAATCCCCACAGGGATCCATTTCTAATTGAATTTGATACTTTTGGATTAGACAATAAACATATCAGATAAAATTTTCTTTAAAGAGTTTGTATTTTATTTGATAGAGAAGGAACTGAAGGGAGAGAGAGCGAGAGTTAGTTGTGTATATGTGATCTACACAGGGTAATATCCCTATGTAGCAAGCACAGATTACAGAGAAAGTACAATGGTACAGAATCTGGGTCAAATCTCAAATGCCCAGACCCACCATGGGTCTCTGAAACCACAAGTGAAACCCTCTAAGATAGGAAGAGAAAAGTTTGATCTGAGCCTTGGAACAGTTTCTCAAACGTCCTGGATTTTCCTGTTGCAAACAGGGAGAGGAATAGGGCTTGAACTTGGACTCCATGGATCATGTGGTCTAGGAGGAAACATCCTACAAATTAATATTTTTATTCCCTTGAGAGTAGAGTGGCACTGTGAGCCTAGAAATTGATTGGACATATATATGGACCCTTTTGGGCCTGTGGGTGGATCTTCTGATTGGGTGGCCCTCCCAGAGCCTCCAAAGACATCTTCATGCCTCTCTAGGCTGCTCTGTGAACTTTCTATATGATCCTCAGTCCCCCCCCCCCAGTCCACCTCCCCTTTTCAGATCCCTCTTTTAAGGGGTTGTCTTTAGGCTTCCATTTTCATTCTCAGTGCTTTGCATAGAACCAGTCATCTCATAGTCACTTAAGAAATGCTTCCTTACTGATTGACACCCAATCCTCAGAAGTCTAGCTCATCAGTACCCATGAGGGGCAGAGCCAATACATCAATCCCCAGAAGCTACCAGAGGCAGAGGGGGACAAAGCGAGCATGGCTGATAATTCAGAGCATCCTTGAATAATCCTGTCTTCAATACTGTATGAAAATGGGGCCCTGATCACAGTCAGGCCATACCTGGAATTGTGTGTTCAGGCTTGGGAGCCACACTGTAACAGGGCAAAGAAGAGTGAAAAAGAATGCTGAGAAGCCAAATTTTGAGGAACTGTAAACCAATACTGCTTCTAAGGGATAGATAACACACATGTTCTCTAGAATGCTGAAGATGTGTGGTGTTGTGGCTATTCTGTCAGACACCATCTGGAGGAATTTTGTTTAGTTGCTTTTGTTATAAAGAAAATTCATTCTGGGGGAGGGGGGAGTCTTAAATTTTTTGTTAAAAATTAAAATAGGATATTAATCAACCCAAATGTATCAAGGGAAAAACAGTCTAAAGGGTTAGAGGATTCAACCAAATCATATAAGACTGCCTGGGAAATTGGGATGTTTAGCTTGAAAAAGAAAAGACCTATTTGATGGTCCATCTTTTCAGGAGTAACTGGTGGAACTTGCAGAGGGCCAGATTTTGGCTCATTATAAAGAAAAGGCAACAAGACAGGTGATTTCTAAAACCTACTTAGTTGAGAGAGTAGAGAAAGGATAAGAAAAACTGAAGTCCTGGATTCTGCTTGAGGGCCTCTTACAGATAACAGCTGTTCACATTAGAGCTTTTGCAGGAAGTTACTAATTGACAGAGGTATTTTGCAACCTAATAATAAGTTTTTCTAAGAAGAAAAGGCAGGAGGCCTGTGAATAAATAAAACCTTACTCAGGAACCCCATTGACTGAGTCATCCACAGTGTGAAGAAGTATGGTGGGTGGCCAGGCACAAGAGCTACCAACGATAAAGGCAGAATCCTGAAGCTCTCACTTCCACCTCATTTGCAGGGGCAAAGTCCATGAGTGCCAGAAAACCAAAAGACTACATTTCTTCCAAGGGCAAGTTGGGTGCTTTCTTAAGAAAAGCTAAAAGGTTGTAAGGCCTGCTACTCCTCTCTCCAATTCATCAGGAAAGATGAAGGATTCCCTGAAAGAATGGCAGGAAGGTTGCAAGGTAAAAAGAGGAAAGGAGAATCTGAAGAGGTGACCTGGGATGCTGCCAAATCTGAACCCTGGAAGAGAGAAAGGTCCAGTAAATACTTAGAACTAAGCATGTGGTCCAAGGCTCTGCCTTCTGGATGAGAGGGAATGGAGGAGAGACTCCAAAAGGGCCATCATCAGGATCAGCAGGGAAGAGTAGAGGTAGTTGGTTGCTCCCTGCTACAAGTTACAGAAGTTGCTTGTTGGTAAATAACTGACAATTCTTTTGTCTTCCCAGGATATAGAGTTAGAATGTGATGGGGAATCTCCAGGGATCTGTCAAATGTGTGGGCCTGAGTGATGTTGACAGAAGAAATCTCAGGAGTCCAGCTAGAGCTTGAGACCCGGGAAAGAAAAGGAGTTCTTTTTACAGTGAAGGCAGTATTTTCCTCACTTCTGCCTTCTGAAGTAAGGATGAAACTATGGACACTTTAATGAAAAATAAAAAAGTACAAAAGAAGGTGGCTTAGCCCTATCTGATCTAAAATTATAATATAAAGCATCAATCATCAAAACTGTGTGGTATTGGCTAAGAAATAGAGTGGTGGACCAGTGGAATAGACTAGGTGCAATAGCAGGAAACAATTATAGCAATCTGTTGTTTGATAAACTCAGAATCCAACTATTGTGATAAAAACTGTGGGGAAAATTGGAAGCAAGTATGGAAGAAACTTAGATTAGACCAACACCTCCCACCCTTTACCAAGATAAGATCCAAATGGATACAGGATTTAGACATAAAAAACAATACTATAAGCAAACTAAGAGATAAAGGATAGTTTACCTGTCAGATCTATGGAAAGGGAAGCAGTTTATGACTAAGGAAGAGATGGAAAACATCACTAAAAACAAACTAGATGATTTTGATTACATTAAATTAAAAAGCTTTTGAACAGACAGAACCACTGTAACCAAGATCAAAAGAAATGCAGTAAACTGGGAAACAATCTTTACAACTAATGTTTCTGACAAAGGACTCATTTCTACTTTTTTTTAAGGTTTTTGCAAGACAAATGGGGTTAAGTGACTTGCCCAAGGCCACACAGCTAGGTAATTATTAAGTGTCTGAGACCAGATTTGAACCCAGGTACTCCTGACTCCAGGCCAGTGCTCTATCCACTGTGCCACCTAGCCGCCCCCTCAAAGGACTCATTTCTAAAATATACAGAGAACTGAATCAAATTAAAAAAAAAGCCATTCCCTAATTGATAAACAGTCAAAGGATATGCAAAAGCAATTTACAGATGAGGAGATCAAAGTAAGCCATAGTCATATGAAAAATTGCTCTAAATCATTACTTATTAAAGAAATGCAAATTAAAGTTTCTCTGAGGTACCACCTCACACCTCTCAGACTGGTCAATATGACCAGAAAGGATAATGATCATTGTTGGAAGGGCTGTGGGAAATCTGGGACACTATTAAATTGTTGATGGAGGTGAATTCATCCAACCTTTCTGGAGAGAAATTTGGACCTAAGTCCAAAGGGCAACAAAAATGTGCATACCCTTTGATCCAGCAATACCACTACTGGGTGTATACCCTGAAGAGATGATGAAAAAACGGTAAAAATATCACTTATACAAAAATATTCGTAGCAGCCCTGTTTGTGGTGGCAAAGAATTGGAAATCAAGTGAATGACCTTTAGTTGGGAGATGGCTTAGCAAACTGTGGTATATGTATGTCATGGAACACTATTGTTCTATTAGAAACCAGGAGGGATGGAATTCAGGGAAGCCTGGAGGGATTTGCATGAACTGATGCTGAGCATATTGAGCAGAACCAGAAAAACACTATACACCCTAACAGCAACATGGGGGCAATGATCAACCTTGATGGACTCGCTCATTCCAACAGTCAGGCACAATTTTGGGATATCTGCTATGGAGAATACCTTCTGTATTCAGAGAAAGAATTGTGAAGTTTGAACAGATTATTGCCTTTAATTAAAAAAAAAACAAAAAAACCAACTGTTATCTTATTATGTAATTTTGCTATCTCTTATAGTTTCTTAAGGATGTGATTTCTCTCTCATCACATTCAATTTGGATCCATGTATACCATGGAAACAATGTAAAGATTGGCAAATTGCCTTCTGTAGGGGGTGGGGGAGGGAAGTAAGATCAGGGAAAAAATTGTAAAACTCAAAGTAAATAAAATCTTTAAAACAAAAAAAAAAAGATATGGACACTTGATGGAAAGGGGGACTACAGCCTTGCCTTACTCAAGTTCTTGAAGAGGACTGTGACATCAAGAAGGTGATGCTGTGCCATACAAGTGATCTGGATTGAAGTGAGGGAGGACATCAGTATCTCACTGCTTGTCCCAGACAACTCTCCCTCACTTCAATCCAGATCACTTGTATGGCACAGCATCACCTCCAGACTCAAATTAAGTGTTAGGATGAAGGAAGATAGGGGAGCTTGAATCTGAATACTTATCTGGGATGAAGGAAGGTGGGAAGGGGGGGAAGGAGAAGAGGCATAAAGGGGCTTATGATTTCCTGATCTATAAAATGGAGATAATGATAGTGCCTACCTTCTAGGGTTGTCGAGAGGTCCAAATATGGTAATACTGTCCAGAATGCTCTGGCCAGGGCCTAGGGTAAGAGCTCCATTCATGATATTTTTTTTATTTTTTTTAGAGTTTTTTTGCAAGGCAAACGGGGTTAAGTGGCTTGCCCAGGGCCACACAGCTAGGTAATTATTAAGTGTCTGAGACCGGATTTGAACCCAGGTACTCCTGACTCCAGGGCCGGTGCTTTATCCACTACACCACCTAGCCGCCCCTCTCCATTCACGATAACTATTTTTTGGTGATTTAAATAAATCAGTGAACTTGGAGGAGGTGAATACCTATGCTAGAGCACAGCTCCTGCTAGAGCAAGGAAACTTAATTACAGGAACCAAGAGCTACCTCAGAAGAGGAAGGAGTGAAAAATACATAAGGAAGCAAAGTGAAAAATGATGCAATTATAACATGAAAGGCAGGGAGATTAAACTCCATAAAATGAAAGCAAATGATAGAACTGTAAGAAAACAAATTCCAACTACTGGCTGCATCTAGGAATTTTTTAAATCAACAACTTCTAATTAAATGAATATGAGAAAAAAATTGCATCATAATGTCAAGACAGACAATAGGATTAGAGCTTAAGGGATTCAGAGGTCACCTGTAGGGAGGAGGACAGAAAGCTGGATCTGTTATCAGGAAGACTCAGTTTGAATCCTTCATCAGACACTGAGCCAAATTATGGAACCTCTCCTAGATTCAGTTTTCACATTTGTAAAATGAGGGGATTGGACTTCAAGGCCCCTAACAGACAAATTTAACAAAAGGATGAATAAAAAGAAAACTACAGACCTGAACAGACTTCTATAGAAATTAGATTAAATTTTTTTCTTTTTCTTTTTTAGATTTTTTTTTTTGCAAGGCAATGGAGTTAAGTGGCTTGCCCAAGGCCACGCAGCTAGGTAATTACCACCTAGCTGCCCCTAGCATAGTCTTTAAAATGAATGTTTGATAGAACACTTCAAAAATCTTTTACCCCTTGCAGTTCTTACTTTGCTTATTCATGGGTCACCAAATCTCTCTTTCATATGTTAGGTCATTTAAGGTTCCTCTTTTTCTTTTTCCTTAATTTTTTTTTCCAATTATATACAATTGTAGTTTTTGTAAGGTTTTTTGTTAAAGTTTTGAATTTTACAATTTCCCCCCACCCTCCCTTCCCTCCCCTCATTCCCCCCCACAGAAGGCAGTCTGATAATCTTTACATTGTTTCCATGCTAAATACAATGACAGAAATTGAATGTATTGAGAGAGAAATTTTATCTTTGAGGAGAAACTAAAATATTAGAGATAGCAAATAAGACACTTTTTAAAAAAAAAACTGAAGGTAATAGACTTTGGTCTTTGTTTAAAGACCACTTTGTTTAAACTCCACAGTTCTTTCTCTGGATACAGATGACATTCTCTGTGGCAAGTACTCTAAAATTGTCCCTGATTATTGCATTGATGGAATGAGCAAATCCATCAAAGTTGATCATTACCCCCATGTTGCTATTAGGGTATACAGTGTTTTTCTGGTTCTGCTCATCTCACTCAGCATCAGTTCATGAAAATCCCTCCAGGCTTCCCTGAATTCCCATCCCTCCTGGTTTCTAATAGAACAATAGTGTTCCATGACATACATATACCACAGTTTGCTAAGCCATCTCCCAACTAAAGGTCATTCACTTGATTTCCAATTCTTTGCTACCACAAACAGGGCTGCTATGAATATTTTTGTACAAGTGATATTTTTACCCTTTTTCATCATCTCTTCAGGATATAGACCCAGTAGTGGTATTGCTGGATCAAAGGATATGCACATTTTTGACATATAATTTTTTAAGAAATTTGCAGACTAATTTAAATCCAGCCTCAGACACTTAATAATTACCTAGCTGTGTGTTCTTGGGCAAGCCACTTAACCCCATTGCCTTGCAAAAAAAAAAAAAATATGGCAGACTACCAATAACCATGTTAAAAAGTTGAAATAGAGGAGGGGTTGTAAAAGGGGAAGTAATTGTGAATATTACTCACAAAAAGTTGGAATTATGCAAGGAAAGTCATTAAATTGTTCATACTGACTCAGCAATTCTACTCTGTGAAGCATATACCCAGAAGTCAGAGAGAGAGAGAAAGAAAGGCTTATATGCACCAAAATATCTGAAGCATCAGTTTTTGTGGGAACAAAAATCTGGACAAGGCATGGAGACCCACCAACTGAAGAATGGCTGAATAAATGGTACT